>NT_176483.1:180867-204943 GCF_000188095.3 Bombus impatiens
TATTTTTTTTTTTTTTTTTTTTTTAGTAATTTAATTCATATCAAACATGCTGTTCACATGTTAATTCGAAACAATGGAAAAATGAAATTTCGTACGGAATAACCTGATAACGAGAACAAAGCGTAATCGATCTTCGTAATTGTTTTGCTGTAATGCTTTCAGTGATGTCGAAATAATTAGCTATCAGGCGAAACGTCTCTCAAATAGTGAATCTGATGCAGTGGATAATTTAAATTAATTAAGAGGGTATCGCATTACATGCAGGGTTATTATAATAGCCGAAAGTAATTTATTAAACAAGTTATCCTTTCATGTGGGATACTCGCAATTTAATTATGAATAAAATGACATAAAATTACTGTAAATTTTATATCATATTAAATTATCAACGTAATTTATTATTACGTTTTAAATAAAAGAAATAATTCTTACCATTATTTTCCTTTTTCTATTCAACTTAATTCTACTATAAACAGAAGAACTTCAATAATTATTTGTTCTTTCATAGAATATGACACATTGAAAATCTTCAAAAATATGTAGAACTTAATTTTTAAATATCATGAAATATTCTGATAAAACTTTTTGTGGCATGGTGACCTGTTTTTGTCGTTATTACATCATACTGCGACAGTTTGAATTTAACTATTTCTATAAAAAGTAATCCATCTCTATGAATAAATTAAAAGGAAGTTAAGTGATACTTAATGAGTTATTGAAACTGGTACACTAATTTGTTTAGATTTTTTTAGATTTTTAGAAAATTTAGGAAAGATTTTTTTAAGAAACTTACCTCGTCAAACTAATCTTTATTCATTGATATTTAAATTAATAGGAATACTAATGAAAATGTTCGAAGAACTATCAATATATTCTTACTGTTTTATACGTAGGTTTCGTATACGTTAACTAAATCGTTAAATGATACGTAACATAGTTTTATTAATATACATCCTAATCATTTCTCGCTATAAATCGTCGTAAGTCGTATAAATTTCATATATGTAGCACGATAAATTTGATATTCATTAGTTCACACATTAACTGCCACGGGGGGTAACGGATTTCGAGCTTGCCATCGATGCTGAAAATTAATTAAAGCACTTGAATTAAATACACCAATAATTAAGTAAATAAATTTAATAAATAATTAAATTAAATTAATATATCGTTAGATGATATTACAATAATGAAAATGCTAAATGAATTACCCGTCTGATCATGTTTTCTCTCATATAAAATAGGAAAAGGAAGATTGTTAATGTACGAGTGAAACTTCCTATTATTATTAAAAATATATCAAATTTCTGAATCTATCAATACTCGTTGTTCAACATTTTCCACAGAAAAAATATTGACAAAAGATATATTTTGAAAGAGTATATTTATTTTCATAAGCAGATTTAAGGATGAGAAATAGTAATTTTCAGTCGAAAAATATTGTACGCACAACGTAAATAATATTTGATACGAAATCATTAATATGCCAATGAATTAAGTGTCCGTATTTCGGGACATACCCTATATATTCTCCCATCGATCAAGTATCATCGAGGGTAGCTGGAAAATATTTAACAGGACAATCAGAAAAAAAGGAGAAGCACGGTTTGGTGGGGGTTTAATTTAGCGCAACGCGACGAAGATTCAGTTTCGCTCGGGCAGCAACGATCTCCACCAAAGTGGAAAGTATTTCTGGCGACGGTTTAAAGTGGGCGCAATTTTCTCGACATTCGCGAAGATTTGCATTCCGTCGAGAGTGCAGTTCCTCTGTATAAGCTTCTTAAATTGCCAACGAGTCGAGGCCACGGGGCACAAAAGTGGCGATCTCGCCGGAACCCACGTTCGAGAGGTCGAAATTCGTGCCACGGAAAAATCTGCCTGATCGCCTTTGACGACGAATCATGACTCTGGCAAAGTTAAAGAAGTCGTGAATTCTTAATTATCTTTTACCCTGTTGACCGTCAGATGAATTTCAAGTTTTGCATTTTACGATGTTTTAGCGAAACTTTGCATTTAAGACATCTCGTATTTGAAGGTGATAGAAGGTATATATGTATCTATCTTTTATATTATTTATCATTTAACATACAGCGATTGTTTATAGACAAGAGATCTATATATTTCCCAAATCGTTATGTCTCTCAAAACACAACTTGCTATCAAGATTCTTCAGTAAAAAAAAAAGTCCGAAAAAGCCAACGAATTGGAAATCGAACTGAATCCAATCCAGAAAAATCCGCCTAGAAAAAAAAGGAAAAGGGGAAACGAGAAGAAAAAACAGACAAAAATTCATTCTTCGCGAAACTAATCACCGTTCGATTCGAACGAGCGTACACAAACTGTGCGGAGGATGTTTCAACGAGGATTTCACGGTGAGCGGCCAGTGCTATTGGACATCTATCGGACGTGGAAACCAACCGTGTCGAGCCGAGCTTCGGTGTAGAGGGTCTATTTTAAATTCCTGGCGGAAGCCCCGATTATTACGGCGACTAGAGGCGTCCCGCGGACTCCATTCAGTTGCGTTGCGGCGTAGTCGGGTCAGGAATCCTGAGTCGTGTGGCATTTTGTTAGGAAAGCCGTATCAATCCGTTTGTACACATACACAACGTGCCGAACGAGCTCTCACCCCTGCGCTGCCGACTCCGGAACGCCTCTTCCACGAACATGCAACCCCAATGGTGCAACGATTTCACCGGAACTTTCCCAGCTGGCAGTAAGCCATCGTCACGCTGCACGGAATTCGAATGTGTTTACAGTTATGTTTACGCTCGCGACCGTTTTCTGGACAATCCTATCTGCCACCGCCATGCACCCTTTCGTCGTGCTTGTAATAGAACTGGACGATATCCTAGTGGCCGCGTTATTTCGTGGCTATGGTGGTGGTTTTCGCCGAAAACTAGATAAGGAATAATTGTTTCGCGGATAGGAGATGCGTGCTCGTGACGTTAGAGGTTTCAATGGACAGCGTAGAATTGAGAAAATTTTGGAGAAAAATTTGTGGAAAAAGAAGCTGTAAATAAAATTGAAAGATTTAGGTCTAGTTTCGTAATACCAGTTTAGGTCGAGTCTGCGATTGAAATGGGTTAAAGAAATTCGTTTTTTCTATATTTATAAAATAGGTAAAAGTTACTTAGTAATTGTTTGACTAAAAGTAACCGCGTTATTTCGTGGTCATAGGGGTGGTTTTTATAGTTAAGAAAATAAAGAAATATACGAATAACGTAAGTTTCACGATGTATTTGTACGTTAAATAAATAATTATATACAATGTTATTTAAAACTATGTATTATTATTTGCAATCGTATATAATACTATTGCATTTACGTAAATTTATACCTATTTTTATACACGTTACTAAACAAAGATTTGTTTCACCTAGTAATAAATATTATAACGAATATCTTAGATTAAATGTTTTACATATTTTTGCATATTAAATGCAACTCTTCTGTAGCTGCATTTTTACAATTCTAAATTTCTCATAAATGCACAAACATCCGCAATCCAATAATAAACGTATTCAACATTTATTACCTGTATACATACTATTTCCAATTTATGCAGAAATATCATATTATTACGACGAGAATAGTTACCGATTTCGAAATAGCAATCTAGTTCACGATCTGCAATCCGTAATTGAAGCATATACGTTATCCCCAGCGGGCCATTTAACGTCGAACAGAGAACGAGGAAATGGATTTTCATGAACCGCAATGAATTTTCAAATTTTTAACCGACGATAACGCGTAAATTGCATGATATACGTTGTATGCTCTTTTCGTGATAGGAATATGTAATTTACTACTTTCTCCATCTTTTCAGAAATGTTTAATTGATTAAATATTATCAACATGCAGAAATTCGAATGATATCTCTTACTCTATTTACGTATATACGAAAACCATCGGTGAAACCCACGATCGATCTACCTTTTCTCATTTTAATGCTATTTTGTAATTTAGTAGCAAAATTGGAAAGAATTAATTAAAAAAGGTCGGAAGTGTTTACCAATGAAAGGCAAAGAAAAAAGATGAAGAGTATCGAATTATCGATTTAAATCGAGAGTTTATTTATTTTATCTTACAAAGTCGATTTTAATATCGCAAAAGGAATATTTACAATGAAGGAACGTCGGTCATCGAACGATTAATAATTCAATAACGTAGCTGCATCGATTTTTATAAACTTTTTCCTCCTACTTTCTGACAAATCCTCGGCTTCTCTGCAGCTTTATAATTCGAAGAGCCACGATCGATGAGAACTTTATCACGTGCCACGAGAAAGACTTTCATTGGATCTTTCTAATCCACATAAGCCAGCGTTCAAAGAGGTCTTAGGAATCTACGATTCGCATTTAAATCTTGCCCTGACGTAAATTCCAATTGATTTGTACGGGGAAATCGAAATTCCGAGTTAACTGAAAATGAAGTCTTCCATAAAATAACTTCTGCTGCTTTATACAATAAACTGCATGCCGGATCAGTAGGATCGAACCGTTGATAATCCTTTCGTTCTTTTCATATTTCACTTGCGGATGTTGCTATTCTGTGCACTACCGTACAGTAAAAATGCATTTATGCATTTGCAGTCGGTATTTGTATAGTAATAGGATATTTATATTTTTCATTAATTCTTATCTATTCTTCGAACAATGTTGCGGTTAGTTCTAAAACTGTTTTATTATTTGTCAAAGACGAAGGCAATCCTGTGTCTGAATGGAGAAATAGAAACTCTATTTTTTATTTTTGATGAAAGAATTTCTAAATTTATATCTGTTCGTCCTTATATCCTATTGGACCAATTTCACAAGGGACAAGGTTAAATTGGGAAAGAAAGAGCTTAATGAATATAAATATTGATAATTAATGAATACACTTAGCCTTATATAAAAAGTAATAAAATTCCAGCGCAATTACTAATATCATAATTAACTTCTTGTATTATTACTAAAAACCATTGAAAGACAGGTAGAAAATTATAAAATTAAAATTATTTTTATATAGTTAATATATACTGGAGACTCTTTATATAGTGAAATACACAAAGATTTCATAGCTGGGAAGTAACAAAGTTACGCGATAGTTCGTAACTCTCTACGCAAATATTAAAATCATTTCGCGCGTAGATCGACACGATTCATCTGTTCGTGGATCGCAAAGCTACCGGTATTGTATCTCGTGTTGTATTATTAATAAACAGAATGTCGATTTCCGTTGTGCAAACTGAACGAAAGTTTCGGAACACTTGGTAATTGCAACCCGACATACAAAGCGCGCAACACTCGCTCGTACAAACGCGTTCTACAGTTTCTCAAGCAGCCTCGACACGCTAATAGAATTTCGTGTGATTCTACACAGCGTAATTCCACCATTCTATGTGCGTTTTCGGAAATGTGCAATCCAAATATATCGATCTTGCGTTCGTATTCAAGTTATGCGGATTATGAGTTTTTTATTTAAATATTACTTATCAATCGAGTGTAAATAATTTTGTCTTGCTCTCTTTAGATCATACAGATATGCAGATTAAATATTATATAAGCTTACAAATGCTATTTGCTGTTCGAAGTTACGATGAATTTTCTGAATAAATATAACTAATTCGAAGTTTTCTTATTTCTTACGACATATGTAGAAGTATTTAATTTAATATCGCTGCAGTTGTAGAATTTGAAATTGCTTCTCTGAGATTAAGAATGAAAGAATACGAATTCTAATCATTAACGACATTATACAAACTGTAATTATAATTTTTGCCATCTTTAATCTTTAAAATCAGAATTAATTAATAGCGTGTTAATTTCTATTTAAAGTCAACCGTTCACTCGCTCATAATATGCATAAGAATGAAGAAATATTAAATTACAATTTCATACAAATATTTTATCGCAAATATAAGACAACAGTTTGATAGCATCTTTTTTTAACATTAACAAATACATATATCTTACTATTTAAGAACTTAAACGTTGATCCCAAATTTTAAACGAATTCTACCTTCTCAAATAAATTTCTTATATTTCAATGTTTTATAGCAGAAATTGTTGAGAAACGTGACTTTTATCTCTTTATTGTCCCATAAAAGGGCTCTAAATTAAGATACAAAAGGTCATCTGAAACTGTAATAAAATCTAGGTGGATTAAGCGTGACATGTCTTATCGCGATAGTCGAGTTGTTTCAACCTTAACTCTTTAATTCGTATTTGTTGGAGCGCGTATCATGGCTTGAGCCCAGTCGTGGTTCACTTTTGTTCAAATATTATTACGACTCGAGGAGTTTCGCGTCTGTTTATCAGACGGAAGTTGGATAGGAAGATGAATTCTAGACTCATTCGGTTGAATGCGTGGTTGAAAGCAGGATCCAGAGTAATTCCATCCGTTATATCACAACCGATGTACGCGACTGCGAGTTCAACGCGTGTCAGTTATCCTACGTACATGTTGTAAAACGAAACGTGCTACTGAAACAATATGGAATTTCAACTGAAATGTCTGATAAAATAAGATCGCCCTTTAATATCTTTAGATATTACGTTTCGAAATAGAACATCTACTACATCACTCGTAAATGTTTAAAATTCAGACTAAACGGAAAGTTAACTTTTTTGGATCGGAACGAAATTATTGGATCGTAGAATATACCTGTTAAAACGAGTAACACGAATGAAATTTTCAATGGTTTGTAAGTATTTGAAACGTTGACAAAGTTAAAATTTAATTTTGTTGAATCGTGGAACTTTAAAAGTTAGAATCTCGCGGACTTAAAAAATTGTGTCGTTTGATGATATTTAGAGCTGAAGACGTGTTGAATGAATTTTATAGAAAACATTACAGTAAGTTATTTTTGATTATTTAAAGTCTCAATACTTGCTTTAAATTCTGTTAAACAATTTTGGTCAGTTAAAAAAATACACGATCAAACTAAGCACGATTTACATACTAATGTCATAAATGATGTCTCGTATAAAAATAATTTTGTATGCCGAACGAAAACACAGATGAATCGTTTGATATCTTTTATCGATAAAATATAGGTATTGCAGTACAAAAATCTTTCGATCTTTTATTCGTGGACACTTCTTTAAACGATCTGACCATTCATCTGCCGTTTCAATGTCTCGATATTGCGGTGAAGTTTACAGCCTGTCATCTGCAGAGAACAGTTCGCTGTATCTTGATGGTCAGATAAATAAGTTCTTTTGTCAGCTTCAGAAGTTTCAAAAGATCGAAAGTGTTGGTCGATGAGTTGTAACACTCGCATAACGCAATACCAGCGTTATATTTATCGATCTTTTACGGCTCACTCGAAGCATATTTCTTAAAATTTATTTAAATAACAAAATAATTATAAGCCACCGATTTTTCCTATTTATACACGGTAAAACATATCATATTTATATTAACAGAAAAACAAGGATGTTTAGACAATGGAATCTTCATTAATAGAACAATCACCTCCAAAATTGTTAAAATACATTGGAATTAAAAGTCACAGTATTACAAAAATAGAGATAATATTATTATTATTATTATATAGCGGAGGAAATTCTTCAGAATTCCTCGTACGTTCCACAATTTTCAAAATGAACGTCTATGGAAGTAAGTTCAGCGTGTGCACTCCGTTGAAGAGTCATGAATATTGTCGCAAACTTGTCTGCGTCGTAGACGACAAGTAGTACAGAATGTAAAACGAATTCGTGCTCGACGACGAATTCGTGGCTCCATAAACATACGGTCCTCGACATGGCTAACAGACAAAAGTGTATGCTAGAGTCTGCATTGAAACGAGAAGTGGCAGCGGGACAAGGAGAACGCAGATAGTTGGATGGAGAAGAAAAATTGAGTTCGCGTTCGTTGACTTATCAGGCAAAAACCAGTCTGATTCTAATAACAAACTGCACTTTGCTTACATGTCTGAAAAATTATTTTCAAAATGACCAATAATTGTACGGGGAATGTTCACGCAATCTCGTTCGATAAATAGAGATTTATTTTCACCTATTGAATATTATAACGAATGCTTCATTTTGGATATTTTATAGAGTTTCGTGTATTATGTGTATTGAAGTTCCTGTGAATGTTTAAACATTCAAGGGATCGACGATGTCTTCGTTTTATTTTGCTTTGATACTTCATATCACAGGGAAATTGTCAGAGGATTTTTCTCCTTTCGTATCGAAACTTAGTCTCAGTCAAAGAATTAGAGTTACTTCCTGCCTGAGCCTTTACTTTTTAAGAAGCTTATTGGCTTTGAACTTTAATCCTTAAAATTTGTTTTGAAATGAAACTTAATCTCTCGAGCTTTCTAAAGCTTAAAAATTGAACTCTACATTTATGTAACAGTCTTTCTTTCTTCCAGCTTACTTGGTGAAAAGTTTTTAGAACATAAGTAACCACAAGAGCAAATCAGAATATTCTCCATATACAATTAACTTATACGATATAGAAATTCCATGTATATGAATTAATTCAATTGTTGTTCAAAAATAAAATACAAGTTCCATTTATGGATCACATAACGCAACCCCAATGATCGAAAGAATCTACATTATTCGACCAAGTTTCATAAAATCACATAAACTATTAATAAATAGCAAATGCTGAAACCGTCATTGGATACCAAATATTCGAGTTTCAAACAGTTTTTAGAAATGAATACATCTAAACGCACTAATTTAATTTACGCATCTAACACTCAACCAACATAAAAACTTCCTTGCTAAATCTGTATTAAATATTCTTTCAAATTTCTTACAATCGCATTATTCACCGAATCCAGTCAGTAATTAGTATGCTTTTTCACCTGTATGTTTGCCTTCACGTCTTTTGATATTCAAAAGCTTTTCATATATTTCCACTACTTTATACGCAGTGCTATACGAAACTGGAAATAACGATCATTTACAAATCAATTTATTCGATATTTTCTCAAAGACGGAACCTACTCTTACAAAAAGGTAAGAACCATTCTCGAAGTCATACTAACACCGGAAGTCCATCCAGTTGTACCGAGAACGTCCATTAGAATTTCCATTGTACGGAATGCGAACCGATAAAAAGAGCCGGACGATAGGGGCAACGTTTACGAAATTTCTAAGGAGTGACACTTTTGCCGCGCGCGCCATCGTCCGTCTAAAGTCGGGCTTTTCTACTTGGCCGAGGATTAAAGCTTCGTAAATATAACCACCTCGGTGAAAAGGAGCTGGCGAAAAGAAACGTTGCGGCCGGAAGAAGAAAAAAGAGGAAGGCTAAAGGAAGGAAAAAGGAGGGGAGGAGGGAGAGAAAAGAAAAGTGGAAGAAAAGGCAGAGGAAAGTCGAGGGGGTTTGGCCAAGATGGCGGAGGACAAGGAGGACAGATAAAGAGAGTAATTTTCATGGGTACACAAGCCGCAATTATTAATGTCACGGATGAGACCGCGTCGTGGGAGCTTTGCAAGCTTCTGCATCTCGGCTTACGAGACAACAGGGTTCCACGTAAGACGTACGGTTATAGCCGACTATTTTTCATTTCTCTCGCTGCCGTAACAATTTCTTCTCGTGCCGCTCACAGACAGCGAACACCGCGACCGAAAAGAAGAAAAGAAAGATGGGAATGGAAAGAAACGGAATATTCGTTCCTACGACGCGCCGCGAGATAGTGAATAGGCATTCGTTGATCTCTGAACCGCGAGACCCTTGAACCGTCCGAGACGATCTTTGGATTTCTTTGAGACGAGGAAGTGACGGCAATTCGGTCGGTTCTGTCACGTATTTCGTGAAATTGTAGCAAAAGGCAGTGCGGGAAAGGTGAAAGAGAGTTTATATATATTCGAAGAATATGAATAGTATCGCGATATTAATTGCGATTAAACTGCCAGTAAAAAGCGCGATTTTAACTATCTTTGACACGAGCTCTATTCTTATTGCTTAATAGCAAATGGTATAAATAGTTGCTCATGCTTTGAAATTAATAATGCCATAATATTTTGTAATATTAAAAAATATTTGAAATGTCATAAGTATAAACAAAAGTGTTATTAATATAATAAATTGTAGAATTTAATTTTTTAATATAATTTCATTTCATTTTAATGATATATTAAATTATAGAACTTAATGAGTATAAAGCGACAATTTATATGTAATTACATGTAATTCGCACGAAATTGTTTCCCTTGCCTTTCCTTTGTACAATTTTCTCCAGCTTCGTTTTAGGTATACTCGGTTATCAAGTTCCGAAATTATTGATCGAAATTACACGTCTACCTCGGTGAACGTTTAAATTACAAACAATTTACTTCGGCTGTATTCCCTTTGCTTTGTTATATTATATCGGCGTATTTACCCCATTAACTTGTTTTGTCTTTGTTATTTAAGCATTTCTAGTGTTTCATTATCTCTTTTCTGTTTAATTGATTTCACGGTTCGTGTAACTTGCAAACAGACAGGAATTATCGTAATTGTCGAATTTTCCGCGAAACGCGGTAAAACGCTAAAATGACGCAAAAAAGAAAGTGGTAAAATATTTGGCTTGCCGTGTTTCGAAAGTACAGGATGAACACGGACCGGTTCTTAATTGCGAGAGTTCATCGTTCTGCTGAAATTAGCTTGGCTTAAAGCTCAAAAGTTATATACACGTTATCCTGAAAACGATCATAACCGTAACTCTTCTTGCTTTTCAATGTTAGTCACGGTGCTCTTAATTGTAACAGCATCCACAAAAAGTTGATACTTAATTACACCAGGAGAAGCGGTTACGCAGAATGGAAAGGCTGGCCAGAAACGGAAAAAGAGCAAAATTCGTTAGAATCGTGAGGAAAATAATCTAGGAGAGTTCCTAATTGAATTTGTAATCCACGAAGTAACTCAGAGAATTTCTAAACCCTAAACGATTCGTAATACTTCCGGTTGATTTGTATTTTGTAGAAATTTCGTTCGATATCTTGTATCTTACAATGTTATAACAAAATTAATCGACGATTAAGACGTAACGAGCGATCAATGTTTTTTGTCTGAAAGTAAAGTACGAGCAAGGACAATACAGGCAAGCAAAGCGATCGGTTGTCTGAATGGCATCCACTGGATTAAACAGATAACGAAACGTCTAAAATACAACATATACAGCACGGTCATCTGAAGTAGCTTACTGTATAGGTTAGAAACCTGGATTACACAGAGAAATAGGAGGATGTTGGAAACAACCGAAATGGTCGCGCTGAGAAGATCAGTGAGGATTTCATCGGTCGACAGAGTAAGAAATGAAGATACTCGACAGCAAATGGGATTACAAGACGATATTATAAACGACATAGAAAGGAGATCACTCTGCTAGTGAGGTGATGTATCGCGCATAGCAAACCATAGATTACAAAAACAAGCGATGAGCTAGATAACCATATCATAAGAAGAAAAGCGTCTATCAATTGTCCAATGCCATTGAATCTAGAATCAATCAAATACACAAGTATTTTTGACAAGTTTTCCATTATTTTTCCAAAGCAATTTCGTTATTTTTCAGTCTCTTCCTAATTTCGTTTGTACCACGAATTTAGGTTCACGATGTATTTACAAAATATAATCTATAATATTATCCAAAGATAAAATATTATTTATGATATTATTTAAGAAAGCAAAACACATATTTTCCATAACGTTATCTATAAATAAAAATAATCGGAGCTCCTCGTTCACAAAGAGCTGTTCGCAAAAGCATTCGCCAAAGCTTGCAAAATGTTGTTAGCGTACGTTACAGTAATTTTCCAACGTAAAACCATGAATGACTAAACACACCTAGGAACGAGTTAAAGTATCGAATGATAGGCTGCAATCAATGAAGCGTAGACGTTGAGGCAAATGCACGATAACGGGCGATTGCCTGTCGAATTAGTCGATACGGATGATTACTCCCGAATGAGGCTCCGCCGATGACTAGGATAATTAGGCGACTTGTCTCTTCGACGTTGCACTACACGGCTTGTACCGGCTACCGTCACATCATTGACCAGACATTATTCCAGTGACTGTGACCGTACATAAATGCAAATGACGGTTCATTAACCGATATCGTTCGAAATAAGGACGAATAATTCGGCTATCAGTCTCGACACCAGTGGAAATTTCCACGTAGAAATGTCAAGAGTAGTTCTGGAATCGTACGCTAGAAAAATAAAATTCCAAGAGAGATGGTTAAAACATAATCATAATTGATCGAATTAACGTTGGAGTTGTCGAATCTTTCTCTTATCTACAGTTAATAAAAAGGTATAAAGCGAAGGACACGTAAACGTAGAAAATTATAATACTTTATCTTTTTACTGCCTTTTCTATTGATCTTTTTGCATGGTTGAAAAGAAAATATATTTGTATGTACATCACAAATAAGTATGAGAAGCTCAGACAAGTAGTATCTTGTTACTTATCTATATGTTTGGAGAAGATAACGCCTGTGTCTGATCACTGACACATTTTTACTACTGAAAATCCATCTGAACGTGCTTTTATATATTTTTCTTGTTACTAAATATTAAAAAAAGTATACTCTTAACTCTTTTATATTTTCTACTTGCCTGTCATCTATGTTTATTCTGTTTTGGAGAAACACATTCCTCCTTTCAATATATGTTTTTTTTTAAATACGAGAATCGGCGATTTGAACAATTTTATTCAAAATACTCAAAATACTATTCGGTATATTCTATTTTCATCTTTCGAGAAATCAAGCATGTGAATCTCCTCGTTGTTATCGATCCACTTTTCTGATATACAAGGTAAAATTTATAAAAAAAATTCGCGACATCGGTAGTTTGAAGAGCTAACTTGTTGTACGATCTCGTATATCGACGTACTATTCGTTTTATCAGAACAAGTATCATCATCGCGGGTTAAATTGAACAAAATGCGAGAGTATATTATAACTGGATGCTCGTTGCGTTGCCATTCTTAATTATTCTCGATTCATATTTTTTTACTGCCACTGTTCTAATAATAACAAGCAACCCAATTTTTCACCAACATTATCCTCATACGTTCATACCACTTAATTATCAAATATTTGAAATACGAAATTTGTTTCTATCACTTGAAGGTACGTATCTAATAACGATATATTAAAAATACTAATTAAACTGCGCTTTGTACAGTGTCTATTTATTTCTAAATAAAAAAATTTCACTCGTATTACTTTTTGCTAGAAAATAAAACATCACTGAAAAGATAGAAAATTTTGTATATTCGTTAACAAAATTCTTAGCGATTTTATTGGTAGAAAAATCGCGAATTAAACCATAGAAACACTTTAATTATTTCACTTCCACTGTAGTCTATAGAAAAACACAATAATAACAATAATACTGCAACACGCTATTTTCACCCATTGTATTCATCAAAATCACAAAGCGTTCGATAATCCTGGTTGTCGTCAGTCTACGCGTTTCACAGTGCTTATCGATAACACTACGAAGCATTCAGCATGTTGACAGAGTTGGCGACGAGGCCAGGCTTCCGTTTTACGGCTGACCGTGAAACAACAGATGCGATACCATTTCGCGAGATTCGAAAGATTAATTGCTTGAAAGGACGCCGCGAAATCGAGTCCTTTCATCGGAAAGCGAGTAAATTCCAGTTTGCAACTTCCATTATCTCCATACACTGGCCGATAAATATTTCGCGCCAGGTGGTACATTGGAAAGCCATTATGCGCACGGCGAACGCTTTCTATCCGCCATTTACATACGCTGTGTTCCGTTGTCGTTGTTCTCTTCAACCGCGTTTAACGGCGTCCAACTTGTTCACGCGGATTCAACGCTTCCGTCGTTAAGACTACGGAGCATAGTGACCGGACGCGTTTAACGTTGTCGCATAGAGGATCTCGTTTCCTGCGATACGTTGAAACTGTTTGGGTTACACGGATGATCTCTGGTAGTTTCGAAATGTAGCTTCTATTAAGATTACGCGAATCCTCGCGCGAATAGCTGTAATCGCGATTTTTAAAATAGCAAAAATAAAAAGTAAGTAAATGTGGAGTGTATGTGATTAACAAAGATATGCACGATTACAGTGAGCGATGTGAAAAACTATGCGAATTACCACGAAAGTGGTCAGATGTTTAACGAATGGCGTCTGCGATGATTAGCGAATTCTATCGCGCGTGAGGAATCGTGCGAATTACTACGAAGATGGTTAAATATTTACTCTGCCACGCTCAAACAAATTCTACTGAAGTTAAGTGAATTCTACCAAGCTTGAAATATACCGAGTGTGTACACTGTATACATTGTACAGTCTCAAATGCGCGCGGTTGTATTCTGTACGACGTATGGAGATGTGACGCGTGTTGATTGGAGATTTGCAGAATATTTTTTGCGAGATGATAGTCGAGATAAAAAATTGGAAGAGGGAAATATATGAAAAGAAAAGGAAGAATATTTCGTGAGAAATGTGTGTATGTTAAAAATGATAAAAGTTGTTTTTTCTTGTTAAAAAAGTGGGATTTTTTTTCATTGCACAAATGTTTTCTAGCAACCGTAATTCCTAGAATTCACGTTCGACCGAAACGAAACAGATACAGCGTAAATCTATCAGCCACCGGTACTTAATCTTGGTTTTGGTTCCGAACATTCTGGGAAACAGCCTGGACAGTGGATATATGCTAATTTTATAGGCCATGGAGTCACACTATAGTGTGACAAATAGGAATGGAAAGCTAAATGGTTGGTGTTTTAAAACGAACATGCGAAATGGATTTTTATATGACACGTAACGAATTGTATAATTTTGTAGTACGTAGTTATACCGATCTAAACTTTTCGTTCATATTTCATAGCAAGGCAAGAAGATAATGTTATTCGCACATTTCTCGTATAAAAAAGTATTCATTTTACGACTAAAAATTATAATTGGCTGAAGTACATTTATAAAAGCTATTTATGTCCATTATTGTAGAGGCACTTGGATCAATTATGTTATAAAAATATAAATTTTCATGTGGCATAGTGTTTTGTTTTTGCGATGAGTATAAAAGAAGAAGGAAGCATTGAAGGAAAAGATTTGGAAGCGAAAGAAAGGAAGAAAAAAGAGAACCAGGAATAGGAAGGAAAACAGAGGGAAGGAAATGAAAGAATGCAAAGTAAAAGAAAAGAAGGAAATGAAAGGGAGGAGGTTGGAAGCAAAATCATTGTATATAGTATCGTATTTTCTTTAGCTCTTCCTCGTGTTAGGTTTCGAATAGAAATGACCTAATGCCTATCTAATATTTTGCTAGCTTCCTTCTCAACAACCAACTCAAAATCCTTCTTATACATTATTCATACCAAGTATTTCGTATAAAACAATGTGGGAAATATGTCGATAGCATTATCACACTCGAAACATATTGCTATTACTCGATCTCAAGATAAATTTCCAATTCTTATTATACGCTATTTTTTATCATCTCGTATATAACGTATGTATCATTCTTTAACATTACTAGCGTTAGTATTAATTTAATCCGCCATAAAACGCACAAACTTCTAAATCAGCAGTCGAATAATTACTTCCAATATCACATGTTACCCAAGGTTAAACATTCCACAATACGCGTATTCTTTAGAAGTAAACATTTACTTGCGAAATTAACCAAACTAAAATCACACTGTACCACGATCCAATCCCATTCCTCGTCGTCCTCAATCTCCTCAAACGTTCCCTAAAACGTCTCTAAACCGAAACCATATAAAACCAATCTCCAAACCCTACATCGTAAAACCCCAGGGCAAAGAAGATCCACTGTATCGGTTCGAAGAATCGTCGAAATGATTCGCTGCTTAAGAATTAACGCTTGTACGAGGACGACTTTGTTCGGTATTTCACCCCCGTGCGATAGCCCCGTGTCTTATTACTAAGAATCCCAGGGGCTCTTGGACCTCGGCTCGTCCCTGTTTCTCAGACGAGTATCTTGGATGGCGCCGGTTTCGACAGAAGAGCCTTTGTGCTCCGACAGAACATCCATTGTCCACTTCAATCGCGCCCTACGTGCTCCTCGTTCTCCCTTCGACTTCTTCCAACCCCTTTTCTCCTCCTCCTCCTCCTTCTCGTTTCTGGCTTCTTCTGGTGGCCGTTGTCTCGAGTATCTCCGAGGGACCAGCGGCGGACACCAGACTCCGACGAGACGTCCACGGATTGCTAAATATAAAGCGGAGAAAGCGACTGTGATTGTGCCTTTATCTCGGAATCCGACACTTTGTCAGGAGGACAAGTTCGTCGCCGCGGAATATCCAGCGCCCGAGCTTTTCGAGCCTCGGTCGTATTAAATGGATTTTCGTCTTCTAATTGGACACCAGGAAGTCCTTACGGGTACCGCTCGTATCGCGCCACTCGCTCGAGAATTTCAAGCTTTTGAACCAGCCGTGGTTTTGTTTCACAGTCGCCTTACTTTCTTCTCCTTATTTGGCAAGCTTTTGTTGCTGTACTAGATGGAGAGTTATTCAAGCAGCTAGCCGCGAACGATGGAAATATCGTGCTTGCGACTTGGTAGTGTGCGGATAAAAGATGGAACTGGTTGCTGGATTTGTATAATGTAGTTTTTGTTCACGTGAACTTTTCCGTTTGTATTTCGAGAGCGATACCTCAAGGAATTTTGAATAATATTGCGTGCCCTTACTATTTAGTAGGATAAAACATGAACACAAAATGCGAAAATGTATAAAGTGTCAGAAGTAAGATATATTAAGATATTTATAATTATCTGATTCCATGATACTCGGAGTAGCGGCTACAAGGAGTAACGAATGTAACATTAAATCGAATTAAGTTGATAGAATTGCATATTTATTGCAACTTTAGTTCTCAAATGCTAATATATCGTATTTTAGTATTAATTATACACTTACTCGTATTTTAATTTAATAATTATTTCTTAATCCTGGACAAGGATGAAAATTTCAATTAAAAATTTCTAGAAATATTGTGATCAAAGCACGAAACGTCATACGGAGAACTATTTCGTTGTAAGCCTGAGAAAAACTTGGTTCAAACTATGTCCTCCACGTAAATGATTCTCTGCTATTTTACTTAGTCTGCCGTCTCAGCGTAGATACAGAAAAATGACGCGATTTTCGAAATCAGTCTAAGGATAAGACCAGTCGTCGCGACGTCTCACTTACAGAAATATTTCATGCTTTCTCTAGCACAGGCGGTAACGTATATCGATGTTCCGTCGTCTTTGCTTCCTTTTGATTAATGCAAGCAAATCGCTGGATTCCTATTTACACAATCGGCTCGAGGATATTTATCTTACCACGAAATTAACCAGAAAATACAACGTCATATTTAAAACTTTGCAAGCGATAAAAAAGCAAACTGTCCTTTTCTTGAGCTAACCATCCTAAAAAACAAATTTATGCACACTCGTAATTTGTATAATAATTATGATTTATGAATTATGTTATATCATTTTTATTGGTTCGCTATATTGTTTATTAATTTCATCGAATGTAAATATTGCGGAAGATTTTTATTTGATTTCCTGTTCTTTTTTTTTTATTTTTTTATTTAGCAGTTTAATGAAATATTCGTTCGTTTTGTTATGTAAATATGAAAAGTTAAATTAATGTTGAACTTTGTTCGATAAGCAGCGGAGCTCCCGTGGAAAACAAAGTTTACATAAAATTAGCTATCATAGTAATTAGCGGCTTTAAATGTTTTTTCATGGACTGATGTATCTTACATTTTCTCATCTCTACGTTATATCACGCAGGTGTAATTTTGGTGCTATTTGCTCGCGTTTTTATCTTTAATCTTCTATTAATATGCATACAGGAGAAAATTACAACTTTCTTTCGAAGTAATCGTTAATCTTATAGCTCCGTAGTTTAGTGCGCGAACAAATCAATCTATACCAGTGTTCTCAACATTTTTTTGAAGTATGTATATAGCGTTTTATAATAACCAAGTAATTTTCAACCCTTGTTTTATATTTGCATAAAAGTACATTCCAAAATTTAAACCTAATTTCAATATAATGTTTAATATTTGATATAGTGTCTCGTAATAGCCTGAAGCCCTCTACATTGGCATAAAAAAGTTTTCTAATACGACGAAGAAGACGGATCTTTGAGAATTCAATTCTAACCGAATATTTAATGCTATTATCGTACTGGTACTTAGATTCAAAATTGGAAATTATCGTAATAAATTCGCATAAATTAATTGCAATTAGAAATAACCACAGCAAACGTTTATTGTTCGCAAAGTTAAATCATTTCCTTCTACTTATCAAAAATTAGTATCAAAACGATTAATGAAATATCACGTGACAATCATATTGAAATGAATCACCGCATTCACAAAACACCCTCACGTAAAAGTAATTAAATTACAAGTGACCACAATCTCGCTAGAGTGAAATAAACACTTCGCGATCCTCTCGCGAAACATAAATCCAGGATTCATGTCGATAAACTACAAGCTCGCGAGTCCAATAAAGTTACAAAATTCGCGAATCGTGGGACGAAAGGTCACTGTAACGTGGTAAATTCCTGAAATAGCTGGTAAACAAAATAGCCAGGGTGGAAATGCCGCGATGAGTAGGTTCTAACGTTTCGTCGTCGTGATCGTTAATGGATCAACATAAGACTTGCTGTTTATCGTTGTCATCGGTCAATTACCGACGAGGCCAAGCTGCCATGAGTTCTGGCATAGGCCACCGGGTGAAATTTATGCGAACGATCCGAGTCAGACCAGGGTTACCATTATAACGCCAAGGGGGATGCAATTTTGAAGGCAATTTAACTTGAACTGCAACATCAAGCGTGAGCTATGGGCAAATGTTTACCATGAAAATCGTTATAGTCATTTCTGGAAGCTCTTGCCTTGAAAGCTCAGCCCTTCTCGATGCCCCGATTTTCATATTTTATTCAGTTCATAGTCATCCTGCACGAGTGACCCGTCTGTCGATATTATTTGTCTTTTTCCACCGAATTTCGTGTGCAGTAGCAGCTGTCAAGGTAGATAGTGATGTGGATCTCTCGAGTTAGCAAGGTCTTATGGCGTAGTTTGTGTAATATGTTAATTAAGATCTTGATAAGGCGAGCTCCTCCCGGTCGTTGGCACGTTAAGGGTTGTGGCGTGGTCGGCTTCGAAGACGGGGCGATTAAGACGTGTAAGCTGATTTATGGCTGACGTTTAGTCCTTGTAGATGACTTAATCGCGGAAAGGAATACAAGTGAAAGTGCGACTAGGAATTTATTACAGTGGATACGTATTTTTTACTACCCCTTTCACTAGCATGTTCGCACCTCTACATTTTATTCCTTATCTTTCTCGTTGCTCTTTATGTTTTTGCACTCAGACCAACGAGAATGCAGATCATAACGGATATTTCAGTTCAGTTAGGAAGTTCATTTTAGCTACGACACAAGCGCTGCTCGCCATGAGGGTGAAAACGACCGCGAGGAAAATCACGAGGCGAAGCGCGAGACGGCGAAATGTGCGATGAAAATAGCGCGTTCCTGGAAATTGCGATCCTACAGTGAGCAGCAACTGAAGAAGGAAAATTATGACTACGATGAGCGATGTTTCTCAACGCAGATTCCTTGGCTGATTTCTGCGAAACTCGATGCACGTGTTGAATATACAGCAATACAATTTGTGATGTAATTCGTTATAGATGTTTCAGAATAATCATGAAAGGTATCACTGATGGAGGTTTTTTTTTTTAGTTATATCACTATAAGTTAATAGGTTATGCAATTAGTTATACATTGTTATCAAACATAAGTATTAAATATAAATAATTATTAGCGACACTCAGTGGAAGGCAAATTGTGTCATAGAATTTTTGGAAGGGATGGTTTTGATAATAAAAATATAAATTTTGTTATATAAGTAGAAATTACATAAACTCTCCTATAAATTATATTCCATATTATTCTCAACTTCTCACGCATTTCTCTTCAATAAACCTAGACATTATATTATTAAACAAATTCCAAATATTTCATAAGAGACTTTTTTACAAAAATCAATGTTCGATTAACGCTTATTATTCTTCCCAAAAAGTTTCGTCATAAATCACATTCCACTGAAAGCAACAAACTCGAACAAAGAAATCATTTTCACCAAATTAACCATCGGCCAACGCACGATTCAATTTTTCACACACGATAGACACCGAAAAAGAGAAGAAGAAAAAAAAGCAATGTAAAAAACTCGGCATTTGTTTCACGGTTCGTCGAGGACACAAAATTTCTTAACAATCTTAACGCCTCGTCGAGCGTTCCGTTGGTTCGTACGTTTTACAGGTAATTAAACTTTCGTAGTTTGGGCAAGATGGCTGTGCCACCGGTCGCTGTTCTCTCTAGCGAGAAGCTTGATCCTTCTACGTTTAAACTAGCTAGTGACTACCTGTGTTTATCGACGAACGAAAGCCAAGATCGTTTGTATTAACGCTTTTGGCATTAAGTTTCATTATCGATCCAGAAAGGATCGATCTCAAAGTCGTGAACTTTCTCGTCTAGCTCGGCTAGTAACCTGGAATATCGTAACTTAGCACGCGGACGTCGAGCGGACGGATTAAAGAGGATTTCTTCGTTCTCTTGGCTGGTGTCTCCTTCGTGAAATTTTATTCCATTTTCAAGAGAACCTGGAACTTTTGTTCCGTATCGAGAAGCTGCAGTTTTATTCGCCCAGCGCCACGACCATATTTTATACCCGTGAATCGACTTTGCTAAAAGATCTTAATGAGAATCTGCTGGAATTGCGAGGTAGATCTTTCTGGTGACTGATTTTCTTCTATCTGGAAAAGAATGAAGAGGACATTTCATCTGAAATTTTGGAATTTTAATTTATTTCAAGAAGAATTTGAAGAACGATGCAAAGTAAAACGTTGGAGTTCTATAATGATTTTGTCACACATGATAAAACATTGAAAGAAAAATAATTACAGATTTACGGTAAAGGTTGATGAATAATGAAGTTATTACATATAATGACGGATAAAAGGCAGTTTAATATCGATACACTATGAATTTTAGTAACCTTTGTAAAAGTTACTAAAATAAATATTACTATTAAAAATAAAGGTTACTAAACTAAATATTTCTTACCATTTTGATAACAGTCTCCTATTCTCCTATATATTTTATTTAGTCGTTGCTCTTATTAAACATAGATCCATTTCATAAAATTATGATGTCTTCTTACGCTTCTTATTTTATAAACTTTCGTTTGTCCACTATATATGAAAACTTCAACTTCATCGATCAATTTCACTGATAATTTAAACCAATTTACCAATTAATCACATTTTATATGAAGCCAGAAGGTGTTCCAATATTTATGAACTACAGTATACATATGTCTTCGTGAAGAAAAGTTCGTAACGCTGGAAGTAAGAAAAGAAAAGATCAACGACTGTAATGATTGATCACTCTCCACCCCTTTGTGTTTCATCTTTAATTCCTTTCGTGAGGTAGAAGTCACGAGCTGTAATTATGAATCTCATTAAAATTCATAACGCGATACAGAAAGTCATTAGCCTTAAGCGTCTGTCGCGCGATGAAACGTTTTCAAGCCACTCTGTGGCGATCAAGCAGCACTCGAAGAAAAATAATTTCAGCCTTCCAAGTTCGCCGTATCACGATGGTTCGTTGTTAATAATAATTTCCTCGAGTGTGGCAGCTGCACAAGAAAAATTGAAAATATCAAGGAGCAACGAGCAACCTGCATGAATCGACTGTAGTTTCTTTTGTAGTAGATGCAAGCAAATACTTGTTCAAGCGTTAAAAACAATACACCTGAGGTGTAGGACGTGAAGGATGCCAGAGGAATACTCGTACGTTTATTAATATTACTAACGCGTGTTGGCTGGGCCTCTTCGTCCCGAGCTTTCTTCGTTCCTCTCTTTTACGATGCCGAGGTTCCCGGAAAAGAAAGTTTTCTTCCATGGTAGGGAAACAGTTTTCCTTTGCGCTCTTCCATAAGTTCCAGGCCTCGGACGTGGTTTCGCGGGCCATGTGACCAACACGTGCGCTTCAATCCTGGAACTTTCTTCACGGTCTTGCGCCGCTTTCAACCAGTGATGCGACTAAAATACAAAATCTGTATCAATGACATGAAGATAGAAAGTATATGAAACAAGTATGTAATTTCATAAAAAATCATTCAAATTCATCGTTATTTAAACCTACAACTCGAAGATGGTATCCCGCTAGGGGTAACTATTCACATGTTATTTAGCAATAAAGCTAGAAAAATTTACCGAACGTCCAGCTGGACAAATTGCAAAGTACAAATTAAATAATAAAAAAAAATTTTAACCTAAAAAATTTCCATGAAATATTAAGAACTAATTTTGCTCACTCTGATAGTTGTATCGATAATGACTAAATTACCTAAGAGTTATTGAAATTTTATTTACTAAATTACAAATTCCGATGCAATACTATTTCATTATTACGATATTACTATTCGACGTCATATTATTCTTCCACTTCCGCTTACACTTTGCTAGTCACGTCTATTATACTATTACATCTTACTCCGCGAAACATAACTTATACAGTAACGAACGTAAACTTTTAAAGGGACTCTTCGAAACATCACCAAAGTTCCCATGAAACGCAAGTCTTGAATAACCGAAACGACGGAAACGATTGCACAAAACGTCAATTTGCATCGATCGCTATAGAAGAGGGTGTTCGCGGTACCGCACGCTCCATAAAATCCCATTTGAAGGAATATGGTATCCATGGCCTCCGCTTGAAAGGCCGAATAAATATGTTCACGGCGATTTAATCTTTCGAACGGCAAAGACCCTTCCGTTTTCCTTTCGCCGCGGCTCTTTCCACATTTCTGCCTCGCGTCTTTCTCCCATCTCTCCGACAGGAAGTTTCACAAAAACGAGTTACCTGCTCTTTTAGGCTGCACTTTGCAGTGTTCGTCTGAAGAGAATTCAGTCTGCACGAGGAATTCTTGGCTACGCGGCAACCCGTCCTACACTCATGTCACTCTTTGCTTTTACCGCGTTTGATAAAGACGAATCGCTGCACGAGAGAACCAAGGACACGCGCAACGATAAAGGCGGATGGAGAAGGTTCGTGTCGAAGGTGGACGAAAGTTACCGAGCGATTCGATCAGAAAACTCGAAGGCTACAGCGTTCTCGAAGATCGATTAACGGTTCGGTTCTGCTACGAAGTTTAACGTGGCACGGAATTTGCTATTCCTACCACGCAGAGAGTTAATGGTGTTACGGAGGTTGATGGCGAATAACAAGAATGCAAATTTACCTGATGTTTTGTCGATGTAGATGCAATTCTGTTTTTCAGGTGATTTCCTATCTCCTTTCCTTTATTATCATGGAATTGGTGTGACTACGTATTTAGAATAGAATGTACAGTGACTGTCATTAGAAGGTAATCGAGCCATCCATGAATCATGCCGATTAATTTTGTAAATTTAAACAATGTGCGTTAAATGTTACAATTTTCTAAGAATCTCGAAGTTGAATTAGATCGAAACAACGTTTCTTCCCCTATTCATCGATAGGTCACAGATCGTTGCTAATCATAAAATTAAAATAGTTTTCTTTCATATTTCGTTGAATATGAAACTTTCTGTTCGCGAATAAAAATAAAACTCTTTAACAAGTTTCCTCGTCCGCGGTTCCTTTTGCACGGTATGTTTTTATACGCCACAATGTAAATTTTGGTCTTTTTTATATGACCATAATTCTTCCTCGTTCTTAGAAACGTCGATCATCAAATTTATGAGATTTTTCGTCGAACGTACGTGGCTGTATCTCGTATCTTGGGACTCGATCAGGAAATTGAGAGGATTTGCTGCGAGGCAGACGAACTTTCGTCCATTGTGCTCTTTGGAACGTATTAGGTTCGCGTATGCATACACGTGCGCTAGACTACCCGAAGTATAATCTCGCAAGGAGTGTATTCTCCACTTATCGAAAAGCCATAACTTGGAAACGATCGCGTCGCCGAGATCCAATCTGCAAACGTACGTAATCGTGTACAGGGAGCCACGAAAGCGCGGCCGGAAATAATGGATCTTCGTCAGCGAGAAATTCGAAGATTAACTCCCCGACGAGACGCTGATCGGGTC
>NT_176483.1:205381-249307 GCF_000188095.3 Bombus impatiens
ACGCTGATCGGGTCGTCCCGACCCGATCGGCTTGTTTAAATGATGCTTAACGACGTCGTTACAGAGGCGTTTTAAGAAACAAGAATATCGAGAGGTGTTAATGTTCCTCGCGTACATCGGGTTCATAACCGTAGACGTGGGTATCGTTCTCGAGAGTGAAAATTGAAAATAACTTGAAACTTTTAATTTAGGTATTTGCTATTTTTATTTATTCACTGTTTGGTATTTTAATTATCAGATGAAATAGTTGGAGTTTCTTTTATGATTTTTTATAGAAACTTTTAGGGACAGTTGAGTTATTGAAGATTGAAGATTGATTTTTTAAATTCGAAACACGAAGTACAGGTACTTTTCCATGTTGCATTACTGAATACTTTTTTTACTATAAGCTTGAACATAGATCGTGCAAAAGTTAGTATGATATCTGCGATGGTATTAACTGAATAATACCATCATTCAAATACTTCTGTGAGCTGTTGCAGAATAAGTCTCAGTTTCTGTCAATTCTCCATTAGACATAATTATTGGAAATTACATTTCAAGAAATTGAAGAAGTTTTTAATATTCCACGGTATTTTGGGCTGTTTGACGTGTAAAACATATCGCATATTCCGCATAGATGAGTTGCAAACGGAGTGAACTTTCCCGCGGGCATAGTTGGCGCAATAATTGAAACAGGCGTTACGAGTGCGGCGAAAAGATGCAGCTCGCATCCGGCCGAGTGCGGCACGCGGAAACGCGCGTGAGTTACTGGCCAAAACATTCTCGTTCCCGATTTCTGAAAATAAGAAACACGCGAACTGTCTCAAAGAAGCAACAGCCGATTGAGTTTCAGCTATGATCCCGTAATACGTTGATGCAACGTTAGAGATCGCAGGGGAAACGTTTCGTCGCCAGAACGAAGCAGCGTTTTCTCGAATTTTATAGAAAATGATAACTAGTAGTTAGAAACGTAAGGAGGGAATTCTAAATGGATAACTATAATGATTGTGTTCTTGTTTCAAACGTAAAGAGATAAAATCAAGAATTTTAATTCTACTAATATTTAGAGATAGTATATTACGTTAATTTTCCGATCAGTCTTTCAACGCTTTTATTAAAAACATGATTACCTTATCATAAAAATAAACGGAATTGCTTTTACGAAAGAAATATCCAGAATTACTTGTATAATAATCTTAAATTTAAAAAAAGCTCGCTAGTTTTGTATTTCCTTAATACCCCAACTTGCTCCATTCAAACGATCTTACCGATACTCGATCATCGACTCCAGTTTCCTTCTAGATCGCTCCATCATCGTATAAATGAAACTATCTCGAACGACCTTCCACTATCAACTTCCTCGAGGAAAAACAAAGAGGAAGAAATATCCGACAGGTAGGGTTGCCTGTGCTTTTTTTACTCGCGACCGATAAAAGATACCAGAGGTGGATGGAGCGTGGAATAAAGGGAGCGGCGAAGGGGGAGGATCGTCAATAAAGAGCGATAGTAAAGTGGCGAACGTCACTTAAAGGGTCTTCAAGCCTCTATTACTTTGAGAGAGAAGCACTCTATGCTATTACCAATACACGAAATAAAAGCTGAGAGAGTGGGGGACGAAGCGTAGAATGGGGTGAGTAGCAGGAATGGGTGGCCTCGAGGTTGCACCCAGGCCTCGCTTTCGTTACCGACACTCTCTTGCTACTTCTCGCGTACCGATTCCCTCTCTGTTTCGTTTCCTTCCACTTGTTCGAGCCTTGTTCTTCTCTATCGACCTGGCAACTCCTCTTTTCCACCTACAAAGTGCTATTCGATCGGCCGCGATCCATTAAGGAAGGCCAAATATCGCTTTATCGACTCGCGACCTCCATTCTTGAAAGCGTTTTTAATGGAACCGAACCCCGTCATCGTGGTCGTCGTCGTTGTCGTCGTCGTTCTGGCGTCTTTCGTGTCTCCTCTTCGTACCATTCAACTCCGGTGTGTTGCTTTGACTGCTATTGATTTTATGATTACCGTGAACGATCACGCGTACCATGCGTCCTCGATTTTAGGAAACGGAGAACGATAGCAATTAAATCCGCGTTTCTAGCCACGTTTCTAGCCGCGTTTTCACCAGGGTAATTTGAGGCTGAATGACCGGGTCCGGATGCTTCTACGATGAGAGACGCTAATGGATTGGTCTCTACGTGATTCTTGATTTCGTAATTACGTTCTTTTTCTTCCTTTTTAATTACACACCTTTGTTCGCTGGATTGAAAAGCTACGTGAAGCGTTCAGATTCATGCTTCTGCAGTTTCATGTTTAGGTGGTTTTATAAACTGGATCGAATCAAGTAATATCATCTTAGAGTTATTTTTTTTTTTTTAATTTTTTGCATAATATATAAGATAAATATTTCATGAATATTTTATACAAAAAGTAAATTAATTTATTTATCATCGCATGAAGTAAATTATTCGTTTTATTTTGATAGAAGTAACAAAAAATAGTTCAATTAACGTAGAAGAAAGAAATAGATAAATTAAAAGGGAATAATATTTTAAAAACGTATTCGAAAAATTCGAAGAATAAATATCGTTTTCCTTGGAAAAAGAATTTGTATATTTTTCATTTAAGTTCTGTGTACACCTATTTGTTAAAAATTTCCACTACTTCTTTTTTTATTCTCCCTTTTTATGAATACATAACATGGCTCCGTAAATGGCAAACTGGTTGTACTTTATGATTACACAATCGTGATTAAAGAAATTTCGCACATAGGTATGGAATAAAATGAACGTGACAGTACTGTTACGAAACGTCATGTTGAACTACGTACTGATTGGTAGGTACGTCTATTCTTCCTTTTCAGATCAAAGCAGAAACTCGTTCCATTTTCTATGCAGTTGATCGATATTGCAGTTTTCACGGAAAATATATTAACAATTTCACCATCATGTACGTGTCGGCCACTGAATAAAACGAATGCTCGATTAAATTTCCTGTTTCATTTTTCAGTTGTTAGGAGTTCTGTTTCAATCAGATTCAACGGATATCCATTTCGCAATCTGATCTTAAGCAATACCATTTCTCTTACGTATTTATTTCACTCCTTGTTAGTGAGAGTGTTCTAAAACAAGTATCGTACACCCAAAATTTAATCAGGCAATTTTTTAAAAATATAAAAATTTGCAATTTAAAATTTATATATATATTTAAAGAAAATCATGTTGAATAAGATACAAGTGCAGATAGGAACAAATTTGGCATTTCGGTGTTTTCTAACAAGATTGTAATTGTATTTCTATCATAGGCTAAATTGCAATTATAATTAATTAAAAATACCATCGAATAGTATTGTATTCCATAAATTACACAACACTATGTGCTTGTTTTTAGTATATCCAACTAGGTTGTAATAACTCACTGTAAAATACTACCACACCGTTTCTAACAAATTTCTAGCAAAGCTTGTATATACAGTGTGATTTGAGGGAAATAACGGTTCTTCGATTTTTAGTTTCAAATATCCGGACTCCGATCATTTTTATTTCCCAAACAATTGAATTCTCTATATAAATGTCTACGTCCCAGATACAATATCTTCGCATCTATGATATTTACATCTTTCACCCCTCACTATACCCTCTATTCTCATTCTTTTCCTTACCCTCATTTATCAGCGCTATTACCACCTAATTTCATGCAAATCATTCAGAATAATATAAAGTACAATAACCACGTTCTCATTCCGATCGATTTCATTGTTTCCCCCATGGAGGAACAGCTTTCAGGCGTTTAAAAAGCGATCAATCTTTCTTGCGCAACGATATATTCGTCGACGAAATATGAAAAAAGATTGATGTAATTAAGAAGTCAGTTACCGTTAACGTCACGCTTTGTCGTACCGCGATTATGTTTAGTTTTCACTTATTCTCTGGAATTAAGCGATCGATCGATATCAACGCTAGGATATGGAAAAGTTCCCCTTGATGAGAGATCTAACGAGCGTATCATAATCCTTCGTTAAAAGGCTGCCGTCATTAAACCGTGATATTGCGTGCAAAATGTCGTGGCATTTCATACCATCCTCGTAATTGTGGGCCATTCTCGTACCTCCTTAAAAACCATTGATTGGATCGCACAGAAATCATGAACACGGTCTTTTAGGGTTCGGTAGTTGTTAATCGTTTTTAGATCTTCCAAGTGGAGAAGGTAATATGAGAATTGCTTTATATTCCTCTGAATTTTTTATGTGAGTATTATTGAGTTGTTGGAAAAGTTCGTAGGATATTTATTACAGATTTTTATAATATAGTTTTAATATTGTTTTTAATAGGAGATTAAAGAAAATTAAGGAGTACCATAAAAAATTTGTTAACAAAATAAGTTTCTTTTCTTTTTATTTTGACGAGATAATGTTGAACCTCGTACATATATCGAAACAATTTTAAATCGTAGCTGTAATATTTGCCTCTATGAATATAGTATATTCTTCTGTTGAATTCATTGTTCGGAAAACCAACTAACATTTACTATGTATTATATTTTACTTGATATTATATATGTGATAATACTTGTAATGTAATACTTGTGTTTCCGCATTTATTACATTTTGAGCGATGTCATTATTGGAAAAGTTTAACTCGTACAATTAAGCGTCTATAACTGATAATGCATTATGTCTAAACAGCAAAGTGCTATTAAAATGCTTCATTCGCAGACACAGGATATTCCCCAAACATTACACGAAAATCTATACTAAATAGATAAATGTATTCGCAGTTTACAATATAACTGAAGTTAAAGTTATAAATGATCCGCAGTTATCTGTATTACGTTTATTAAAGCGAAGTAATTTGTTTGTAAAATGTAATTTATATTATCTTTTAACATGGTAAAAACTTATGATAGTAACAAATGCTCGTGTCTCTAATGCACGATCGGTACACATTGCAAATTTAGCTTAGTAAATTACATA
The DNA here is from genome assembly GCF_000188095.3 of Bombus impatiens. Taxonomy (NCBI): domain Eukaryota; kingdom Metazoa; phylum Arthropoda; class Insecta; order Hymenoptera; family Apidae; genus Bombus; species Bombus impatiens. The sequence goes on from NT_176483.1 coordinate 210,321, forward strand.
TACGTCTACTACGCATTACATCTACGTATGTGTAGTTGTATGTTGTATGCGCAATTATAGAAAGTTGCATTAAAATGTTTGTTCAGCATTTCAACATTTTTATAATAATTCCATGTCGATAATAATCAGTCGCGTTCTTCTTTTTTATATTTTATTAAAAGCAGCAATAAGGTCGGTGAAGTATTTCGAAATAATCATATTTAATCATATTCTTATTTCTTTTTTTTTCTCATTTCTTTCCTAAATATATAATTTATCGTGCATTAAATAAAGTTTTCTTCCATGAATATGTACATTTAATCTATGTATTATTGAAATCGATGAGGCACACTTTGATAATGGAATGGGTTCGTATATTCATAGAAACTAGCGCCAGACAATTCTGCTTTTAGTCTAATGGCATCGCACAGCATTGTTCCGTAGTTAAAATGTGTTAAATCAATATATTATACTAATAGTTCTCGCAGTCTACAAATACGATACTATTTTCTTTACATTTACATATTATAATAATTTCTCTAATAATTTCCAAAGAATAATATGACGTACAAAGTAAACTACAAATTAAATAATTAATTTCGTACTTCGTCAATACGTATCTTATATTACTAATAAATTTATTTGTTTATTTACAGTAATTTATTAAAACAATACAAATTGGAATAAAAGCTCGAATTAATCATCGTTATATTATTTAACTTCAAGGTACTTTATTTTAATTCGTATTCTATGATTTACCTGATAAAGATAATAAATGTAAAATACAAATTAAAGGTATTATAGATACTTTCATGTTATGTAATTTCTTTAAAACATCATTAAAATGTTAAACTTTAACCAAATCCCAAATTTCAAAAATAATAAAATAAATTCGAAGTACTATCATTGTGTACAACATTCTTCCGCTATAAAGAAATAAGAACGTGCAAACACGTTCGACGAAATTTCCCTTTACGACCATCTTTGCCCCATCTAATCCATCTCATAAAAGCTGTTCGCTCGCTACAGAAGAAGGCGAGAAAGCTGGAGCCAGAAATACACGGCGAAAACAGTTCGAGAAAAGGTTTCCCGGATGAAAGAAACGAACGGGTGAAAGGGGTAAAATCGAGACAAGATTTTAGCGCAGATTCTGCTAAGGAAACGGGGCGAACAAATAGCACCGTGGCTCGCTTGGCCGCGTTTCTTTCTCCTCCTGTAATTTACAACTTTAAATTGCGCCACTATATCGTCGTAATTTTTGCATACCGTCTTATTTTGGATCTCTGGTTTTCTGTTACCGCTTATAAATCCTGCTGTAGGGAAATTAACGAACAACATCCATCGAGGGTTTAAAGAGAACGCAAATACGGGAAAAAAGGATAGTTAAATTTTTTAGCCAAAGATTAGGTACGTAGAAAAAATTGTATATTTCTTGTGCCAATAATTAATTTAATCTCATCTCTGATTTTTTTGTCGGACGTATTTATTTTTCTTACTCAAATTTCTTTGAGTTTACATCAAGGTGCTCTAATTACTTTCAATAAGATGTTAGTCAAAATACTAATCGTTATAGGCCTTAAAAATAATTTCAATATATTGCAACTATAATATTACAAGTGTGTACATATATTCGTACATCATGATTTTTTTAAAGTTCGAGATTTAGCATCCTGGGATAAGTTGCAGGATAATTAATTACGAAGTGGTTTAATTAATTACTTGAATCGACGATCCCGTGATTTTACAAAAATACTTTTAATGTATGGGAAACATTGTAACTAAAAGTATGAATAGTGTGTTTTATACCTACCTATTTTCGTTGCTTTAATACAAATACATTCTGACAGCTATTTCATTTTATTTATATTTGATTGTAAGCAACGAAGATTGATTTTCTGCGAATGCAACTGCAGGCGGGTTCCATTAGAGATGTATAGATCGTTCGAGGGTGAAAGATGAGAAATGAAGCAAGGAAATGGGAATAAAGTGCAGTGGTTTCGTTTATTGTTCTGTTACAAATTGTTCAAGTAAATCACATTTGTAATTCAAATAGCGCAGCAATAACTTTATCTTCTTCAATTTTACCTCGTTTTATTTCATTAAAATAACTGATTTTATTTACATTTTATTAATAAATTCATATATCCAGCGTTTCGCATAAAACAACTTATTTAATTTAATACTCGATAACTTTGTTGATATCAAAATGAAAATTAAAAATCGTGTTCCTTTGTGTAAACAGAATGATTCGATAAGAATCGTATAAAAAGCTGTTTATAGCGCGACTAATGTGTATCCGTGTTAAGAAATTTTTCGTGTCTCAATAAATTATTTCAATACTATTTCTCTGTTTTCCAGAGCTTGCCACAAACACCAGCTGGCGGTGTGGGTGGAAAAGGAAGCGGAAGTGCTGGCGCCGGTTCTGGTATGGTCAATGGTTCTGGTGCCGATCATCAAGATATTCGTGACGGTGCTGCTATAAATACAGAACATGTGAGTAATTCCATTCTCCGAGTTTTTTGTCAATTAAAAATTATACAAGTTGCGAGAAGTAACTCGTTATTTTATCATTTGTTATTTATACTAAATGAGATCTGAAATTTTTATCATTAATGTAGACTGTAACGAAAGATGAAGGAAATAAAGAATAGGAAAGGTGACAAGAACGAAAATAGAAGCGTGTTTTCTCCGTTGATTAATCTGTAAAGGACTTCTACCTAGTCTATATTTTAACTTTAATAGAATAATTGAGATCAGAGGACGTGCTCGTATATTATTCTTTCCATTTTCGTTTAAAGATATTTCTTCTTTTTATTATCTGCGTCAAAGCGAATGTATTAAGGACCAAAGTCAACGCAACATCGAATCATGTGAAATTTCTTTTCGGTCGTTTCACGATTGAAATCTACTGAAAAGAATTTCTAGACGTAGCTCGACATATTTTTATTCACTGCTTTTCCTTTCGTTTAGATGCTGCAATTTTGTGAAATTTAAAGCAGTTTTATAAATAAAGAAAATACAATATAAATAAAAAGTTTTTACAAATATTTCATATCACTAATGCTTTCATCCTTTTTACACCCCGGACTTGCATAATGAGCTTCTATAATGTGTCTATTAATCTAATACACTTTTTGCGATTTAACAAAATTACAACTTACTCCATTCACGTTTTCCTTCTTGAGTTCTACACGCTATTTCACTGGTTGATTCTTAAGAAGTTAAACACTGTATTGTTCAGTTTAACTTAGTTACTCAAGTAGATACGTCAAAAACGTTCGAACGGTTTAGACACGTAAAAGAATCGTCTCGTAAAAATGTAGTCGCGCTTTCAAGCGTCACGGGACGTGGCGATACCCGGGGAAAAAGCTCGACGAGTTCTTGGCCGAATGGGCAAGAACAAATCGGCCGTTCGCTCGGCAATGATTGCCGTTACTATTCTTCGAAAACTTCCTTAAAAGTACCTCGACGAGGAAAGTTTCGCAGTGAAAGCAACAAAGTGAGTCATTCAGCGTGCCGGCGGGCATTGTTTGCTTTCTTTCGCCTTATTTCGCGGCCACCTTTATATCGTCCAGATACTCCGGTTCCACAGAAAAATAAGGGAAAAAGCTATTGGCGTATAGTGGCTGAACGCTCGGGGAAATTTTCCCAATCGTTCGCCAGAGAAGTAACTTGTAACGATTCACTGCCTCCGTTAATCGATAACGAGTTTGCGAGGGGCAGAAGGGTTGCTACGTGCGTTTCGGTATTACTTGATGTACGATGTTTGTAGTTCCTACTAGGTTTGAAATTAAGTCAATTTTAAACTGAGAAATTAAGAAGATGTAGCTAAATGAAGATAGTAATGAATGTATATTGCCTAATTTGAAAATTTGTTTCATTTTTTCGTATTTGTTTGCTATACATGTGTGACGGTCACGTATATTTTTCATGTCGTAGAAATTTTTACGATGATTTAGAAATTTAACATGATATCAAACAATTTAAATCTAAAACTTCATACTGTACCAAGGGTATTAATGAATAAAACGGTTCAAAGTATAGTATCGATATTTTGCACGTATTTCTACCATTACTTCAACAAAGAAATAAAACGTGTCTCACTAATTGTAATATAAAATTTTGTAGCACCTTCGAATCTTCGCTGATAAGATATCATACATCTTTTAATCCATCCAATTACATTCACCGCGTGACAAGTACCATCCAGACACGGAAATCTCTAACAATTTAAATAAATCTTCCTGTCTTGCAACGCTAAAAAATAGTCAAAGAGTACATCCTCATAAATGGCATCGCAAACTACCTAAAAATTTAAAAAATAATGCAGAAAAATTTCTTAAATTCAGCTCCATAGTTTCATAGTTGCCATAGTTGTAGCGTTTGATGTCGCTAAACTTTCTTATTATTCGCATGCTCGTATCGCGTGCAGATTTGATCGTTGCGGCGGAAGCTAATCCGCAGGCCATCGATTCCATCAACAGAATTAAAAAGAAAAAAAAAAAAAGGAAAAAAGAGAAAAAACGAAAGATAGCTGGGAAGACAGTTTAATCGGAAATCGGTTGGACGTAGTTCGGGAATCCAGGAATTAAGCGATTACTTGCGAAGTTAACCATTGTTTCAGCCAGTCCATCAATCGGGTCCCACCTAACCACCCCTTTGTGCAATTCCCACCCTCCCATGCGCGGCACCTCGTCCGACCCACCCACTCGATTTTCGCACGTTGATCCATTCGCACGGAATTAAAACCTTTATCTACGTTTCTCCGCCTGCTTTGTCGAGGTTTGACCGGCGAAAACGGACGTGCACGAGAGACTGGTCGAGGAATGGAATGGAAAGGGTGGAGCCTCTGGTTCGAGAGCTCGATGCTCATGGAACGGTTGCCGGAATCGTTTATTTCGAACGGCTACGCGCTCCACGCTGATAAGCAACGTCAATTTTTGTGTCGTCTCGCTTTGGACGCTATCGTCCGCTTATTTTTTTTCCTTTTTAATTGATATTCTGCCTCTGCCACGCTCCTTTTTCTTGTCTGTGTAAGAAGAAAGTGCTTTAGAGAATGCTTTTAAGAATTAATGCTATAATTAGACTGTGGATTTTTAGGCATCTGCGCTGTTTACAGCTATCATTCAAAAGTATTTCTCCATAGCATTTGTATCTGCATTGTATTCATTATTTGCATTCATATACTAACTAGTTCCAAGTAATAAGATTCCCGCTTTTTTTATTATTTTTGTTCCCTGACAAATATTAATTTAATTATTTGATATTTCTCTTACATACTAATCATTCGTATTAAGAATTCTATATTCCATATACTTAACAATTGTTATATTCTACCGTTAAGAATATTTCCTGGTGCTAAAGATATTTTCATTTTTAACGTTGCTGTTCAATTTATCCTATTTCAGTTCGCTCTTAACTTTCATCATTGCTTTATCTCTTCTACAGACTTTACAGTGCATTTATCTATCCTATTATTCGTTGCCGTTCTGTGGCAATCCGTTTGCACCATGTCCTAATTTCTTTCTTTCAAACTATTCCACTTTCATCTTTTCGTTTTCCCTTTGCCACATTTTTTCATTTCTTCGCATTAAAAAATCTTGTTCCAGTAAACTTTCCATTTTTATTATAATCGTATTAAAAACGTACCTCTTCTAAAATATTTTTTATTATAATTCTTTCATTGACAATTTTAATTCGCTTTCTCTCTCATTTGACTTCTTTTTTTTACCTTCCTTTTACTTTAGTCCACTGTTTTCAACCAAACCTGACGTTTTGCTCTAGCCTCTCTCTTTTTATCCCTGTTTTCTAATGGCGGATAGTTTTTTGCAATTTTCGACGATGTGCTATCGATTTACATGAGACTGCAGAATGATGGCTCGCCTCCGTCGATTCCCACATTGGTTATATGGATTCTCTAATCGAAAACCGAGATAGGGGCAGAGGAAAATGAGAAGGGCTGCAGCCGAATATTTCATCTTCGTTGAGAGACGAGGGCTTTCAAGTCATTGTACCTTCGCGGTAATATTTTGGACGACTTTCGTCGAACGGATAGCTTGATTCACTAGAAAAATTGTCCAAATCAATATCAATATTCGTTGAAATCCACCGTAGACGTTTTAGACATTCGTTTAATAATATTTTAGGTTTGAGAATTATGTACAGATTTAATACTTATATTTTCAAAGTTATCGGTTATTCTCTTCTTCGATTATTTTATATTAAAATTTATATGAAAGATATATTAAAATACATTTAACATTTCATATTAAAATTCGTGTAACCACCATATTATATTAACAACCATACGTAATATTAAATTAATCGTGAATATAATAATTATAAAATATGTTCGAATGATGTTGTTTTATAACGAATCTTAAGCGATTAAGATGTAAATGTCTAAACATTATATAATCAGCATTATTATGCTTATTTGGAAGAGAAGTCGCGATAAATAAATTGCATTTTTCGTATTTTAATTCTCTAAATCGTTTCGTTTTTCGCAAATAAGCTTATCGTTCTGTGGATTTACTAATTAAAGCGTAGCGAACGCGATAATTCGATAATTCTGCCAACGGAGGAACTGAATCGCGTCGACTTAACCGTATCTACCGTAGGAGTTTGCTACGTTTCGGCTTATCTGAGTAGGCCAGTTAGCCGGAAACCATGCTGACTATGAAGTTGCACCGTACTCATCCCTCTCTGTGTTAAACACGCTAGGTAATTCCTGAATAAGAGAACTCCTGAAAATACTTACCTTTCACGGGCTGATGATTGTACGATGAATTTCTCCGCACTCGCGTATACCGATATATAAATCGATATATCCATAAGCAAATGTCATGATCGTTGTACGCGATCGTCCTGGAAATGTGGTAATACTGATTTGCTGCGTTTGTTAAACGGTAAATTCATCGACCGATATATATAGCTCTTTATCATATTCATGATTCATTCAAACAATTAAATTTATTTCACTCGAATATTAAAACTATTTATGTTTATATAATTGATATAGATTGGTTATGATTAATTCATTATTTATTTTCTAGAGCTTTAACAGTTCTAATTAAGCATTAATAGTGAATATATAATTACTCGATTTTTGGTGCAGAATTATTTATAAAATAGAAATGTTGAATAATTAGGTAGTGGTATATAGTGTATATATAACGCGTGGCAACAGGGATTTGAGGAAATGTGCAAGTAAAATTGTTCTTGAAGATTAATTATTGAGCATTTTAGAAAGAATTAAGCGAAGAACTATTCAACAAACAATAGAAAGACAAGTGTTGATTAATAATCTATTGGAGAAAAATTTTTTGTCGTTTCAGATTAGTTCATCTTCGATCAGTATTCTTAAACTCAGATTAATTTTGTGCAAATCAAATTATCACATAATCTCGTTTATTCTTCACCAAATATTTAAAACCTTTGCAATTTCGATTTACAAAATATTCGTCACTGTCTTAAAATTTTATTCAGAAATATAAATTATACCTTACTTGAAACAAATGTATTAATCGTTTAGCTGAAAAATGAAAAGTACGGTCATCTTTGGTCCATATAAATTTCCATTCCGCACAATTCGGCATAATTCGCCGCTTATACGCGTCAATGGATATTCGAACGTACAAAGGAATGAAATGTCAAAGAGTTAACGCGGCTAACGAATATCCATTTAGTCGCATTTCGGACAATTATCCGCGAGCGTAGGGAGTTTTTTAAACGAGAATATCGCGTTCTGGAGGGCGTCCGTTTCGAAAGTGGTCTGAGCAGCGTGCAGTCCGGAAAATTAGTCGGCGACATTCACCGGGACCGGAAGTAGCAAACGACGACGGCTGTGGCTCCGCTCTGGCTCTGAGCACATACACATCCGTTGGTGTTTTATTTTTCGCCCGTTGTTTTTTCGTGCACCACCGGCTGAACAGAGGGAAAAAAACTAATTCCGTAATTGCGATTCAAATTTCTTTCGAACAACCTCGCAATGCCGTTCTCTCCCCTTTCCCTCCACTTTCCACGCGTTTCCTCCGTCTTTAGAACGAAGAACAACTTTTGTTTTCCTACCTCTCTGTATTTTCCTGTTCCTTTTCCCTTTTTCTTTCTTTTTTTTAATTCTTGCTTTCACGGAATCTGCGGTACCCCCGTCTTCGTCTTCGTCTTCGTCTTCGTGTAATTCCAGTCTTATTTATTTCCTCCGAGAAAAATTTCTGCGTTTTCTCCCAATATACTTTCCTTTCCTTTCACTTACATTCTATCCTTTCTTCCATTTCATACTTGACTTACGTTGGATTTTTCTTGTCTTTGTTCTCTTACGTATTTCCGACTCACCCCTGGTTTTGTTTTTATGCCTTGTTATTTTAATAGACTGGTTGCAGACTTCCATTGTTGTCTCATTAATCTAGTTTTTAAAGTATCCATTGCTATACTTCTTCTCGCGACTTTTTCTCGCTGCGAGAATGCACAAGGTTTGATTTAGTCTATTGTTACTAGATAGAACTATATTCACTAATAAGTATATGTTTATGAAGAACAAGAACCAACGAAGGAGAACGAAATTTTTGTAAAATTTATAACTATCGATTTAATTAACTTTGACAAGTATTAAATTGTCTGCAAAACCAAATATAATATATTATGTACATACGTTGGAGCTAACGTTCTTTAATATAATAGTGTTATGAATGAGGCTTAACGTAGAATGTGACTAGAAAATATAAAAATTCGATATATCACGTTTACATGATAATATCGTATAAATATCATATAATATCGTAAAAAATCGTATGACATCGATTACTTAAAATCAAGCAATTTTACAAAATTGATAAATCCCATTTTTTTAAAGGAATCTAAAAACGATAAAAATTGCTAAAAAAAAGGAGGGGGGGAATTTATACAAAATTTCAAAAGATTTTCCGTTTTTCAATTTTCTGCAAATTATATTTTCTCCATTCATCTTTTCGCTGTGCAACGTTCTTCTCGCTTCGAGTCGTTCTTCCATTTCCTCCAATGCGGACATGCTCTTTTGCCGTTTTTTTCAACCCCCGTTCCGAACGTTCTTTTTCTTTCGTCTTCATTTCATCTCCTTTGAACCACGCTCTAATTCCTCCCAATGTTCCCTTTTGACGAGTCGCTGTTTCTCAGGATGCATTCAATGCACACTATCGTTGGCCGATTTCCGTTTCGTCGATGTACAAACCAGTCCTTGTTTCATTTTTAGATCATGAAATTGTGGCCTAATATAGTATCAGGCTAATAATTAATCGAACGCTTTCTCGTGTAACCTTTGTCGATTAAAATCTATTAATTATCGGTCCCGGTTTTGGTTAAAATAATAAAAGCAACTTTGTTACAAACAAAGTTTATCATGAAGATGTTAATCGTGTTAGTGGAAATAATTCGTAATTAATAAAAATAAGTATACTTTGTCTACATATGCAAGTATAATTAAGTATTTTATCCATCTGTCCGGAGAAAAATATTAAATGGGATTGGTAGTATGATTCAAGAATTTTTCATCTCTTATTCGTCTGGAAAAATTTTAATTGGAACATACAATCTATATAATTGTTAGATTGAAGAAAAAATTGTCCAAGGAAGATTATATTTTATATCTTTTTTATAATGCACTGTATCTTTTATTGCATTGAAGAAATATTTGAAATTATCAAAAATTAAATGTGAAAATTGGAAGCAGGTAAATACTGCGTCTTATTAAAAAAAGTCTGATGTTACATCACCTATAAGAAACTAAACAAAGAACTAATTGTAAATATTTAATCATAAAAAGAAACCAAATAATTCAAGAACAACGAAACTTCCTAATCTTTAAACATGAGAATAAATCTTATTACGTTTGACATTTATTGCTAAGAAATAGTCTTACTTTCAAATTAAGTGCTTTAACTTTTATACTGCTTCCGTTCAATGTCGCCTTCCATATCTCCCATTTGGTCGTACTTCTGCAGAACAGGAAATGAAAAACGCAGCGATGGAACGAAGACAGGCAGTTAAATTAAAGTCTGATTAACGGACTGTCTTAGAGACTGTGCATTCTAGTTTTTCAACTCGTAAAGACGAGTTATTCCGCGTCAAATCGGTCGACTTGTCTCACAAACGCGCCAGCTCATTCGAGCTTTTCACAGAATTTTCATCTCATTTCCGGCGCACGACATCGTAAAAGGCGTACAAAAAAGACCGCTTAATAGGACTCTTTTTTACCAAAGTTATGAACTATGTTCGAGCATGAACGTAATTCATTTTATTTAATGTTTAACGTCCATTATATCAGGAAAAACTTCTCGTGTTTGAATAGGAAATTATTATCGAGCTCCGTTTTTTGGAAATATCATACCAGGTGAAGATTTAAATATAGGAAAATATAAGAAAACAAGAAAAAATAATTAAGAGAATATTTATGAAGTATTCGTATCCTCCCCTTTTTTTCTACCACATTAATTTTTATTTCAATAAACATTAAGAATGTCATAGTCTCTAATGGTGAATATATTCAACAGTTGTAAGTGCACAATAAAAACAACTTGAAATATATTTTAAAATTCTGATATAAATAAGATACAATAATTATAAACTTTACAAAAATACTGTTATTTTCAATGAACGTTTAAGTTTCCTTTATTGTTAAACGATAAAAGTATTTAAGTAAATAATGCGTCAATTACTTTTAACAAAGATACACGTGTGTGCTGCAGCGTGTACGCAAATATTCCCATCGAAAATCAATTGAAAAGAGCTTACTACAAAACGGTATTGAATAATGATCGATTCGATTAAACGATAATTACGCAAACCGAACCATGAACCATTCTCATTTCACATTCAAGTGTTAGCGTGAAACATAAATACGGTTATACGATTGCAATATTTAATACCTGCCTGGAGCAAGTTTCAAACAAGCAGAAACATCCTAATTGCTTGCTGCATTATGTAAAATTAAATTCTTATTTGTTGATATTAAATCGAGGTTAAGCAAAATTTCAAAAGAAAATATCCGGAGAAAAAATGGAAAAATCAAGATTGTTAGATTATGTAAACGATAAATAAATTTGTAATCTGTTGAAGTAATTACTTCAAGAAAAACTCTACACTTTTTTTTGTGTACCCGTGGCCTAGACATCGCTGTTACGAAGAAAATAGAATTTAGTGAAGCAAAAAAGAATTAAAAACAACAAGAGGTTCATATTATTGTGCCCTTGAATATAAATATTGAATATTGCTTTGGGTTACAAGGTCTAGAAACAAAAGAGCTATAAGTAGATTGTGATTACTGTTTCTTGTAGTCTTCAGCTATAATTACACACTAAGTACTTAACTTTTTTTGATAATATCCTTTGCTATAAATGTATGAACGCGCTCTCTATTACATTCTATTGTATTGTAACAGAAACTAAAAAAGTGAGATCTGGATTAGCGTACATTATACTTGTACTTATACTTATTTCAATATATTTTTGTTTCTATTACAAATTCATCCACTCGTTCCTCTATCCGTCAACCTCAACATAATCGGAACTTCTCATGAAAATACGTGAAAAATTTGCAAAAAGTCGGGATAATTTTTGGTATAAATAAATTAGTAATAAATATCGTATATTAATAAGAAGAAAATCATATTTATTGCATTTCAAATATTTAACATTTTTATACAAAATCTATCTGGAAGAGTAAAGAATCGGAAACTTGGAAATACCATCGAACAACTTGCTAAGAAATTTTTTATCGAACCACCTTATCGAAATGTACGGGAAGTTTGTTAGTTCTGAATAAGTACATGAGTAACATACGTAATTTGAGTTGGCGAAACTTCGCTATGAGCAGACTTAGGCGCGCTGATTTGCATCGATTTTTCAATTTTCCGCGGTCACATCTGTCGTATTTCCATAATTCGTATTTATACGAGCAGAATATCTCGTCTGCGCGTTTCCTCCCGGCGTGTTTCTCGTTTCACTTTGGTACAAGCAATAAGAGGCTATCTTTTATATCGTCTTCCCGCGAGTTTCCGCGGAAGCGTACGAGAAAGCACGGGAAGTTACAATTTCACGTTCAATCTGCAACTCGCGCTGTTTACACGCGCACCGTGCTTATGAAGTGGGACGTTAACTTAGAACGTCATGTTGCCTTGATTTTCCATGTGCCAGTTTACGGTTACTTCTGAAAGTTATGCATCGATTCTTTATTGTCGCTGCCAAATTTATTTCAATCTATAAAAGATATCTTTTATAAACATCTTATTGCTTAATCATCGTATTCTAAATATTTAACGTGCTGTCATTTGCACAAAGGTTAAAGACATCCTTAACTCGAGCTCCTCGCATAATCCAATTAATTTCAACGAGGACAAAGTTACACATTTCCTGTCTTCATCGCACAAATACAAATGTTTACCAGCAAGAGACTCGCTTACCTCGATGAAAAAGGAAATGATTTACGGCTTTCCTGCCCGTGCTCTTTCTGTGCATTTTAATCGCATTCCGCGACATTTAAAAGCAAAAGGAGAGTAAGTATGGTGGAACATGAGAGGATTGGAAGTTGGTAGACGCACGATGTAACAACGAAAGAGTGTTGAACGTTTTATTAAGCCGGATGTATAGAAACCACCGCACGAAAGGGTCGAGGGTTTGGAAGGAGTGGGAAAGCATGCTGTTAGCGCGGTGCAATGAAATGAATAGAAAAGAAAGGAAGACTCAACGTGGTATAACAAAGGATCCAGGCAGTGTGGCTCTGAATTTGCCCTTCTGAACCTCTCCCACCATTGTTTACCCCCATTTTCCTCGCCCAATGCTCGCTATTTTCTTTTTTCTTCTGTTTCTCTCTCTCTCTCTCTCTTTTCGGTCTGGCTCTATATCTTCGTCGTGCATAATGTAGAAAACGTTGGAAAATGCTCACCAGTTCCGTGTCCGTTTCTGCCCCTGATGAATTCAAAGGCGATCGCGGGTTCATTTTATTAAAACGCTAACGCTAAATATTAAACAGCGACGACTTAGCCGCGTTACATTGTATTGCACTGGGAGTAAAAGTTAAGTAGAACGCAAATTTTATTCTACGAATGGCTGTTTAGGGAGGAGAGGATGTATAGAGGGTGGTTCGTAATACGTTGCACAAATGGGATCAAGGAAATTATATGACTGGAGGCGAAACTTAAATTCGAAGTTTCATTTTTGAGAAAATCGGGTTTAAAAACCTGACAAGTACACGCGTAGTTGATCAATTTCCAATTGGACAAGAATGGACAATTGGATGGGGACATTCGACATATGCGAAAGTTGAAACGAGTCGGAAAATTTGTCAAGTAGACGCGCGCTGGACTAATTTTTTATTCAACACGGACGAATTCTAGTTTCTACTTCTGTCTATTGGAAAATTAAATAAATCCACGTAAATCTTCCGGGTTTTCAAACTTAATTTTTTTCGAAAATGAAGCCATCGATTTTGTCATTTTTGAATATAGCTTTATTTCGATAAGTTTTATTCTTTGAGATGTTTTCAAAAATATTTTCTACTTTCCCTACTTTCTTCGTATCGACGACAATTTTTACGATGACTTCCGACTATGCTCCGATGTTTTATTTTATCGAACACCAAAGCAGTCTTTCTTTTTTAATATTGTTACTTATGATATTTTTAATTTTGTTTAATTTTTAATGACAATTTTAATTTTAATTTTCTTGCATACAAATAACTTCACGTAACTTTATAAATTAAACGTAATTGAAAAATGTCCCGAATATTTCTATGGTCTTTGGAGTTGAATAAGATTGAAGTTGAAGTATAGTGAGTTAAGAACACTTTGCGTACGAGACAATTTGATTACAAACGTGTTGCACTTTGTAATAAACGAAGTTATAATTAAACTGTTAAATGCTTGATGTTTTTCACATAGGAAGTTCACAGAGATTTCGTAATTTATATTCTTGTTAAAGAAGTTCGGCGAATATCAAGGTAAATTACGCGTTAACAATTTTTAATCGTCCGAACTCACCGGCTCCCCCAGAGTTTAATTAAAGAATAAATAACTTTTCACTCTGGTTCTCACGTAAATTAATTGCAACAACGGTTAATTAAACACGGTCTCTTGACGAGTGGTCCCTTTTACTTTACTAGGAGATTAAGCGCGGTTGTTGATTATTTTCTTCGCCACTGTGCCATTTTCCTTTACTTCTCGTAACTTAAGCCTCTCAGAATGCTAAATTACTTTAACAGTGGTATCTGAAATATTCAATTTGTAAGGCACATTCAGTTACATTTCATCTATAAGAAAATATTTCTGCTTCAAACAGTTGCGTAGAAGTTTCATCGGTTGATAAGAAACTCCTGCAATTAGAGTTATACAATTTTACGTCTGAATAAATATACTGAAATAATTCTTAAATATATTACATAATATAGAATAATTAGGATACTTGAAAACGTAAAACAATTCGACAACAGGAAACGAGGAAATTGCAAACAAATATTTACGCTAAATTCTTCTTTTTACATTCAAAGTCTACCGCAAAATATTTTCTATCAAGAAGAAATTAAAGTGAAAGCTATTTTTTGAAAACACACGCGAAACAAGCGAAAGAAGAAACCTTCATCCATGTCAAAATTTCGAACATTAACATTTCCCAAAAATCGTTGTAAATGTATCATATTTCCATGAAAATACTATACGAATTGGTTGTTTTGAGCATCCTAGCAGTTCTAGTGTTAATAAATGATCGCTATAATATAATATTTGAGGATATATGGAAATAACAAGTGAAATTGTAGTTTCAAAAATGTTGTAACATACTATTAATAAAAACGATACAAGTTTCATTGAAACGTCAGTTCTTCATCAGGATTCCAGCTACGTAGCTGTTAGCCTTCGCAAGTGGTATCGTTGGTAGAGCGATAAGATGGACGTTTAAAATTCCATTAAGTTGCTGCAAAGAAAGTACGATAAGATTAGTGGACAAAGGGCCCGGCACATGATCCTGGACGAAATTTTCCTAGTCGCGCTATCGCTATCCAGCTCGTAAACTGCAATCTCTGCCGGGCGTCGTTTCGTATTTTCCAGCGTCGCTGCTGGAAAATTTGTTATCGTGATCACTTGCACCCTCGTTCCATCCAATTTCGCCGGAATAGAAGCACGGCTGACCTCCTTGAAATGAAAGGGACGCCCATCGCGAGCGATTCGTGTCGCTATACTATCGCTGAAATCGCGAACATACACGGCTTTACAATCCTTACATCTGGCAGTTACGTCACGCTGATATAATGACGCGACAGAAGTGGCAAACTCGGTAACTCTACGGCATATCGCAAGTGCCGTAGACTAAGCACTTTTGTTACAAATGCAGTTAATATAAATCAACGTCGTTAGTACGTAAAATATAGAATCTGAGGTTGGCTATTAAAAGCTATCGTTCAGAGTTTAGTTTATTTTTATTATCGTTTTTAATTTTCCATCTTGAACTTCCATTTTAACTAACTGTTCGTTTTAAGCGTCCAATTAGTTTTGTCTCGGTGTAACTTACACATCGGTAAATATATCAATTTGTAATTTATTACGAGTTAGTTCCAGAAAAGTAATTTGACATGTCAATTCTATTAAATTAGAATAAAATTTGCTAAAGTACTATATGCGACGATTATTTATGTGGAATTGCGAGAAATGAGTAGCTAATGAATCATTGAACGTCTCAGAACTTGGACAGTCCTCTTAGGACCTCGCACACATCTTGATAACTGCGAGGTTATCAAAGTAATAGCGCAGGTCAACGGAGAGACTGGTCCCGCGGGAAAGGAAACCTCGTGTCTACGAATTACTCCTGTCATGGATTTACGACTCATCTATCGTGACTAAGTGCGTAGGTACTAAGTTTCAGAAGTTCATATAGTTCGTAAAAATAATCGAAACGTTAAATTTATAAATGGAATCAAACGATAACTTAATCTAATTTATCAATTTCCACATGAGCATATTTTTTAAAGCAGTAACTAATAGTCTTTCAAATACCAGCAGATTACCTGTGATATCACTTGAAATTGAATCATTCATTCTTGTCATTATCACTCACCTGTACATAATGAACTCAGTCCTTTTCTCAATACTTCGCTGTTTAAAAACGAAGTCCGGCAAAATACATATAAATCGCTCTCTTTTTATATCCACGAAGCAATAAAGTTTACAATCTTTCCGCGCGCGCAACCTCACGCGATAGTGATCTCTTCGCTTGAGCTTTTGCAAGCTCAGCTTGGATACGTTTGCGTGGCGAGCAGCTTTTCATAAAGTCTACCCGTAAATTTCGCGCTCGCCTGAAGTTGTCTATATCAACGACACACTGCATCGGTAGATTTTGTTGTCTCGTTTGATCGACGCTTTGTTCTATGCGGCTGATTTATTATACCAGGTTATCCCATAAGTAATGAGGTTCTTTTGATATATAGCGGATGGTCGAAAATAAATGATGGGAGTATAAGAGACATTTCAATATGCTAAAATGAGAACGAAATAAACAACGTAACATTGAACAGGCTATTATTTCTAAAAGTTCGTCTGAAATCTGTCATATTAGTTGTGACAATAACCGATGTTGTGGCAAAAGATCAACTAAAATACCATTACGGCTGAGAAAATTTTTTTTAGATAATAATTGATAAATAAAGCCTGAAATTCAATTGTCTCATTTTTCATTGTGTTTTTATTTCGTCTTATAGAAACACCACCTTAAATATTCGTAATATCTTCGACTGAACATGCATATTAGATACAAATAAACAACTATCACTATCGATAATTGTCAGTGGCGTACTCCTCCTCTTAGAGAGAACTTTCACAGAAATAACTAATATTCGGATCGTAATATTAATGACTTTCTACTGCAACGAGCACATCGCACACGATAACTGAAACATTGCTGAAACTTCTTTCTAACAGTCTTCAACGATCGAAAACTCATTTTCACTCTTCGCTAGTAAAATAGCTGTGCAGCGAAACTCAAACATAGAATCGCAACTTCCACTACATCGATCAAAACCTTAACGCGTCTATTCGTGATATGTTACCATATTTTCTTATTTCTCTACTCTTTCTCTTTATCGCTGTCTCCAAGCTACAAAATGTCATCGACGATCGATGATCCAATTCATATTGAAAAGTTTCCATTTTACTAGATAGTTGGAAACGAGACGATCAATGTTTTCTCTAAATGATTTGAAATAAGTATTGTACATAATAATACACTAAATTTTGGGTAATTCTACACATTTATAAAATTATCCATTTTATATACAACTAATTAATATCGGGACCCAAAAATTCATCCTCGTAATTTCAGCGCTCCTCGAGTGTTCGAGTTCTTCGAACTTCTTTATCAGTTAATTTCTAAAACTCTCGTTTCCATTTTCAGTTCGGTTAACCTTTTATCTTTTACCGCTGTATTTTTCTCGCGAGAGTTTTCTCAAAATAAAGAAAAAGAAAAAAGAAAACGAGCTCTAATGGATTCCATCAGGCTAGATAAATTTCGCCGGAGCTCTCAAAGAATCTTCATTATTTCGCGATCACTTATTACCAGCGCTTCAGCTTTCGTTCTCGAGGGCAACGCGCATCAACCAGGTGAATCTATCTCCATTCTCGATCTTCTCCAACGGTTGATTGTCTTTCGACCTAGCGGGAAATAACGCCGGAACCCGGATGACTTTGACGGTTTCTAATCCGCTCGTCTCGCCTAGAAATGAAATTTTCTCGCTACACGACGCTCCTTGCTCCCTGCTGAGCACCTCGAATCGCTAAACGAATTCAAAATTGTGGCACGCCGTCGTCGTTCAAAGAACTTGCATGGAACGCATGTCGGCAAACGTGTCTGGATTGGGATTAGTGGATTAGTAACGAGATTAATCTTGCGGGGACTGTCTGTGGTTTTTCCCTTGATATATTGAAGGCGTGCTGAACAAAGTTTTACTCGGTGAATATGAAATAGAATATTAATAATCGTATTTAACATTATGGAAATAAAATAATGATACGACAACGATTTAGCATCATAGTTTTATGTATACTTTTTCGCGGCATAATTCTCAATACTCGACAAAATTTCCTTCCCATTGAGTCTTCAATGACTTTTGTACGAATCTCAGAATTTTCGTTTTCCTTGATTGTTAAAAGATCAAAATTGCTATAATTGTTAGGATTGCTTACGGCGGAATGGGTATAGAATTAGTATTAGATTATGAAGGAACAAGGTGAAAAAAATAGAAAAAGCGAGGGACAATACCGGATCGGAACAAAACGACAGAAATGGCGGAAATAACCCGACGATTTCTAGAACGAAAGTTTCCAGTCGTTTGCTTTATTGCCTCCTTAAGACGGAAGTCGTCGTTCGATTATAGCTGTCTTCTAATTACGAAAACTTCCTTATCATTGTTTCGTAGTCTCTTTTTCCCCATAGAAAATGTAGCATTTGTTTCCTCGGGATTGAACGTTAGAATTGAACGAGTTTCTTTTAGAAGAATTACAGGAAGTATTATGTAAATTTTACTGTAAATTTGTTATTCGAGTTTCGAGTATAACAAATGCTAACGCATGGCATAAGTAATCGTAAATTCTAAAATACTGTTGAAAATGACAACGTGAGTTCGTGCTCGTCATCCATATGCAGATGCGTTAGTTATAAGAAATAGTAACTAGAGGATGATCCTAGTTACAATCGATAGATGTAATCGATAGGCTTAAGATGCCTTTTTGTTTTTATCCCTTTTTTTTGTAAGCGCATGCAATAAAGGTTTTTTTGGCTCAGAACGGCGTGATAGATTTATCCATTCAATAAAATTATAACTATTCTGATCTTACCTCTGTGAATAGAAATAACAACAAATACTATAATAGTAAATTTTAAATTAAGACTCATAATAAATTCCAGTAAATTAAATTCTATAGAAAATCAACGAATATTCGTAACATTATTATCCCCTTTTCCTATTTATGAAGTTGACTAGTATATCTTCTGACAAACTCATATACAGTGTAACTCGTATTAATATTCTGGTACCACGATATGCGCAACATTAATCTTGTACACATTTGCTTTTAATACGTTTGTTTTCATATGTTAAAGCAAATATTTCATTTGATAGAAACATACATTTTACTGAGTCGAGCAATAAATCTATTCTCTTTTTATTAATACACATATTTCGCAGAAAGTCATAAAAATTGTCTAAAAAATATAAAGATACACGAATCTGAATTTATAAAAAGAATGGGATAAATAAATTACTCGCTGATTAGATAAATTTTACATAAGAATAACGACACCTGATGTACGTTTTTAGGAAAACATAAACAAACGTACTACTCGACCAATTTATCTAACGCGTGTACTTGTTCCAAAGAAGAAAGAATAACCAAACGAAATAATTCTCCAATTTCATGAAATATCCAAACATTAATGCTAGTCACTGTAGCCTTATCGTTAACTTATTCCAGGCTATTCCCATGTCTGGACGCAAAACGAGGCGCAAAACAAAAGCGGTTTAAACACGGGCGAGAAAGAGGAAAGGAGAAACGGTGTCTGGCAGGCGGGAAGCAGGATCGATGACGAAAACAAAAACGAACGGCCGCAGCCTGTAGAAGCTCGGATAGTCCGGTGACGTTGGAATGTTTTATAACGGGTGGACCGTGCGTTTTCTTCGTCCCGCCGAGCCACGTTTTCTCCTCGCCTTTCTCCTTTCTTCCCCTTTTATCTTTCTTTCTCCTTTTTTCCTTTTTTCGGACAGAAGCGACGCTAGATTCCTGACGCTGAATGGCTACGATTGTTACAGCGACGACAAAAGTTTAGCTAAAACGCGGCCAGACCCGGTTTCGCGGATTTGTTTTCCCGGTTTCTTTTGCGATTAAACGCGCACCGCAATTGTCCGGTTTCTTGAAAAAGAGCCAGCCTCCTCCTAAGTGAGGTATACTCCGTGCGTCATTGCATAGCCTTGGCGCATGGAACGATTAGCACGAGGTACGCGGTAATTGTTTCGTAGAAGCCAGGAAAGAGTGAATGAGGAAACAGTGAATGAGAAGCGAGTACCTCGATGAATTTCAGACGAGTTCCTAACAGAATTGGATCGATTATTTGAAGTTCTAGTTCTTTCTGTGTTATTCTTGCAATTGAAAGTGTTTTTCATTAGGTGTATAGATTAACACGATGCCTTTAAGTCTGTTTGATATGACGTATAAGAGGAAATCATCTTAGTTCCAAGTTATTCTTCTATTATTCATTAAAATCCTATTCTTTTAGAGCGATTCAATATTTATTTATAATTCAAAAAGGAACGTTATTTGAACTCCTTAGCATCTTTTGTGCTCGCAATTTTTTTATTGAAGTGGCACGTTATAATAGTATCTAAATTGTAATTGTAATACGATACATTAAATGTAAATTAATATTCTTTAATTATTTTCTCGTGAACGTAAAATACTTGAAATAAAGGAAGATACGTATTTTAATAATAATAAATTTTACAGAAATCTTAAATTTAGTTACATTTAATTGAGAATTATAAGAAATATTTTAATTTCTACTTGCAATTTGTTGCATACTGCTTATTATTCATATTCTTTTGTGTTTCATATATATTTTGGCAAATATTTCAACAATTCTAAACACGAGTATGGAAATAAGATGCTTTTTATAGCTCACAAATACATAAAAAAAATCCTAATGCGTACATTTCATCATTTCCTTCTTCAATTCGTTTGAAGACCTTTAGAAGATAATGTGATCTCGTGAAATCATCATCTTTGTAATTCCTTGGGAATTTATGCTCTTCTATTTTGAAATTATACCTCTATTCTCTCTTCGCATCGCTGATTTCATTTAACTTCAATTTACTATTTAGAACCATTTACTGTACCACGAGCTGCAATTATCCAAGATAGAACTAGGAAAAAACTTTGCAAGATTTTCTATCGCGTGACATCGTGGTTCATTTGCAGTCGGTGAATCGAGCTAAACTCCGCGGAAGCGTAAATTTCGAATAGAAACGGTAAGTTTTTCGTCGAACCAGATCCTCAGGGTGAACCTCTCCTCCTTTTTTCCCTTCTTCGCGATTCCTCGTCGATGGCAAGTTTACGAGGGAGGAATTTTACCCCGTCAATACTGTATTAGCCCGCGATAAGTTTAAGCCATTTGAATCCTGAGCGAGTTGGCTGGGCTTTACCTAGCCGGTTCGCGCAACTTTAATGGCTCGCAGATTTAACAGGACACAGGTAGAAACTTTGTTCCAGGACCGAATGAAAAGCTCCAGGCATTCGACTGTCCCTCTACCGAAACGAATTTCTGATTTCGTACACGTACCAACTTCGAAAAGTTTCTATCGTTACACTGTTCCGTTAAAGCTTCGCGAACATTAAAAGGAACAACCAAGTCGGATGGCCATCTCGAAAGTATGATAATCTTACAGAAAACGGTATATCATAATCAAGATAATCGTGTGAAAATAGTATTCTGGCAGGGTTATTGTAATTTACATAGTAGTTTATAAAAGTATTTAGATTATCATTGATTAATTGCAATTGTGAATTTTTATGCATTTATGGATTTAAAGAATATCGAGTTATAACGTTTAGTAGGTGAAAAATATGTTTGCGAAGGTCCTCATTTCCGAATTATGGTCACAAAAATTTGAATCTACGTAAATATCAGCAGTCTAGTTATCATAGAAAATTTTCGTAATTATGGCACGTATGTCACACGAATTCTTCTTTTCTCAAACTTCATTGTAGCATACATCTTCTAATAAATGCATGGAATTCGAAATCTTCTTAAAATATCGAAATATATGAGAACTTAAACACATTGTACAAGTTAATAAGAAAATTAAAACGACGTATTCCTATTAATTTTTCCAAAAATACCAGAAGGAAATATTATAAAAAGAATAATCGAAGAACCGAGCCGACTATTACACGTTGTTAGTTCGAGAGCTTTCGAAAAAGAATCAGATTTTCATTCATCGTTACTTCTTACTTTAAGAGTATCATAAAGTGAGATATTTATGCGACTATAAAGTTACAAAATATGGCTTTGGGCCTCCGTTGGCTCCGTTCCTGATGTTGAAATTCGCGCGAAAATCGCGCCTGTAAAATTTCAACGATTATTACATCGCGCTTAGTCCGTCCCAATAACGAATCGTCGGAAATCAGTTTCATGGACCGTCTCTGTGTGATTCAAACGAATTTAAATCCTACCTACGCTTCCCGTGAAATATCGGTTTAACGACATTATCGAGCGACTGCGTATTTCCTCTGCAATGAAATCCGGCTTTATGCATCAGCATATTTAATCGACAGACGACGACGTTACGTTAATTAATATGTCTGCTAATAACGTATTAATCTATCGTTAAATAGCGCTTCGACAAGAATTAACACGATACAAACTATCATTTGATGATTTGTGAATCGTTTATGAAACGGATTGCTTTATTACTTATTCGAGGATTACGCGAGAATATACAAACTTACAACTTCGAATATTTTTCTTTATCAATAACGTAGATATGGGAAGCAACGAATTAAATTTATACTTATTAGATTATTAGAGCATTATTGTTAGAAACGCTTAAAATCTTTATATGCGCGTATAACAAAATATTCGACTAACATTTGATTTTATCCACAGTTTTCTCAATTTACAGATCTGTTAACATTCGTATCAATTTCCTTCCAGTCTCCTAAATAAATATAAGTGGTGACAAAAGAGTTATATGTGCCATTATTGGAACTCACGAGCATTTTCCGCTATTTCTACGATATTTCGTTGGTATCGATCTCTATGTATTTTAAGCAAACAAAAGTTAAAATACTGCGTAACTGGAATGTAGAGGATTAATCTTTTACAGTAGTTGAATTTGGCAAATATCCCAAAAGAACTGAAAAGCTGCTGATCATGTGTGAGTTTTGCAACGTCATCTCGCTTTAACGGGCTGATTCTGGTTAAATCCTAGACTTTCCTATTTGCTTTTGAAAGAACAGGAACGAATTCCAGAATAAATTAATCTGTTTTCGAGATTCGCATATGATACGTGTTATTTATTACGAGATTCATATTTCCTATTGAATTCCTAATAATAGTATAAATTATGTCATAATATATATTATACATAATTGCCAGATTATTGCTCTGTTATATCATATAGCCGGTAATGTTATTAACATGTTGATTAACATATTTGTTCGTGTAAGTTGCAATTTGTACGTGCAATTAATATTGTCAATCGACAAATGTAAATTACGTTGAAACATGTAATACTTAATAAAATGCCCAAGCAAATCAGACAAGTTTTTTCCAGTAATAATCGATTTATTTATTACTTCATTATTACAATCGCTGTATTTATATAATTACATTATACTTTACATACTTTATACATCAAACCATTTATATCAAAAATTCAATAACCCTCGCGATATTTTAATTCCAAACGAAAAATTAATGTTCCTTCTCGCAGCTCAAAGTAAATTCACCGCCGTGAAAGTTCATAGAGGCGCCTTAGAGTAATCACGATCAATTAACCAGACTCGTGTTTCATTTCAGGCTCTGGTCTATCGAGACGGGAACCTGGTGTCGGGCTCACTGGAAGCCTTGGTACAGCATATGGTACCCACCGAAGAATATTATCCCGATCGGGCGTACCTCTTCGCCTTTTTGCTGAGCGCCAGACTCTTCATCAAGCCGCACGAGCTCCTGGGCGAGGTCTGCGCCCTCTGCGAGCATCAGCAAAACCTAACTGGAGATAGTGGCAAGGTGAGCCACGAATGCAACCGTCCCACAAAAGCCCACCAAGAACCTTCCGGGCGTGCACTTTACGGCCACCGCGTGCATTATCGTTTCATCGTCTCGCAAGCTCGACCCCCTTTTCGCATTCATCCCCTCGGAGAATCACCCTGGCACGCTCGCTCTCGTTCCAGTTGTAATAACGAGCACGCGTATCCAGGCCAGAAATGTTTCGCTCGCAAATGAATTTCCACCCTGACGATTCTTCTCTTTTCTTCTTGTTTAGCTGCTGTCTTCTGCTTTAGTATCTTTACTGATATTTTTACTCGATTTTATTTTTTTCGGCTTCTTCTATAATTTAAAGTTATGTTCTTTTGCACTTGGCACTTTTTAGTACTTTAGTCTTTTTCATTGTGCATTCTCTTCAGTATGTTCAGGATGGAAGAGATTCGGATGTTCAAATGTCATGGTGGTTTCTTATTTTACGATGATTTGCATTATTCTTTGAGCGGGATTTACTTACTGGTGAAACATGTACTATCGTCTTATTATTATCATCTTTGTCTGTGCCTTGTATAATCTACATTTGCGAAGGAAATAATTATGAATATGCAATATTTGATATAACGTGGTATAGTTAACTTATCGAAGCAAAAATAACAGAATCACATTAAATAGCAAAAGATGTAAAACCGCTAATAAGTTCACACAATTCGCTTCGCAATCTCTGAAGGGTCCCAAGTTTTCGAAAGTTCTGAAAGATTCGTTGGGCACGTGCATTCTGTGGCGTTCCAATTTCCGCATCTCATCTAAAACTTGTTTGGCAACGCATATACGAGCAAGTGAACTAATAAAAAGGGAGGAAGTGGAACCGGTTGGAATCTGTCTGGCGTGTTCCAGGAACGTCTGCAACGTTTCGTGCCACGACTGGTGCAGCTGCTAGCCGAATGGACAGAAACATTCCCGTACGATTTCCGGGACGAGAGGGTGATGGGCCACGTCAGGTCCATCACGCAGAAGGTCGCTGCGGTCGACGCTGCGGCCAGGCAGGAAGTTTCGGCATTGCTGCAAAACTTGCTGCTTAGACTGACGGCCCTGGAGAGGTACGAGGAGGGTTTGGCTAGACTGGCGACCGAGGCAACGACAGAGCAACTTTCACAGGTTTGTATAAATGCGCTAAATATGCGCATTAGTACTGTCCAAGCGAATCGTTGCCCTTTCTTAAACGATCGCTTCATTTGATTCATCGTGTGATTCTGGGAAACTTTGTGATTTATTGCGTAGGAATTTAATTGAACGTTTCGGTACTTCAGAGTCTTGATTGACTTATCTGCCGGCTATAGATCATCCGTCTCTGAGAAGGATCTAAATTTTTGTTATTTTATTACGATATAGTAGAGCATTTTAGAAGTTTTAACATTCGTGTATTTTTAATCGTAAAAAAGGCTTTAACAATCAGATGTACGTGTAGTTAAAAGAAGATTTAAAAGTACAGTACAAAAGAACAGAATGAAAGAGAATTAAATTGTAATTGAGAAGACGCTAGAATAAATTATTAATTACATTCTTAACAATTTTTACATGATCTTTAGAGTTTCCTATATTCTGTGATCGCTATATCATTATGTTATCCGCATAATTTCTTAGACCGCATTTCTTAGACCATAATAGCATCGAGAAAACAGCAAAAGAGACTCACACGTCGAACAACTTTCGTTTGCATCAACTATGCCAAATATTAGATCGTTTAGGCGTACAAACGTTCCAGAAACTTAACCGTATTGATCGAGTTTAACAACGATTACTCGATTAACTGTAACCACGGCGAAGTTCCGGTATAATGAACCGATAATATTCTGTCTATGGTACTTGTTCGATCGGCCGTCCGTTCGTTCCCTGCACCAATTCCGTTCCCGTAACACGGCACTCTTGTTACCGTTTAAATGGCTCGCCCATGTCGTTTGTGCTTATATCGATACCAACGCACTTCTAGCATTTGCATCAGTACCATACACATGTGCTATGGTTATCCAATCGTGTGTAAACGTTTGCATAAGGCGTTCCCGACAAGCATCCCAGAGCTTCTTTTCGAGTATCCATTTAAATCTTGCATTCTAAAAATAGGTACTCTGATAAATCTTTCGTCTTCAATTCGATTAATATTGAAGAAAGTATCGATAATAATACAGAAACTTTTATTGCATTGTCATCTGAAAGTTTAAAATTCAAGTCCATAAGACAGTTTTGAAAGCAAATAACATTATAATTAAATGTTAGATGTGCTTTTAACTAATTGAAGATTTAGTAGTTTGTATGGATACGTTTACATTACAATTTACAATGACAATTTACATTTACAGTTAATCTAAACAAACTGCGTAGGTATTCACAAGCCACGTGCAATCTTATTTAAACAAAAATACCTTGAAACATTAATATTATCGTCTACAATAGCTTAATTTCAACCATTCCGTATTTCCACGCACCAAAAACACAATTAATCAAAACAAACATCCACGGCAGAATTACAAGTTCCGCTCGAGATATTCCCAATTCATAATTCTCTAATTTTCCGCTGGAAATTACGAAATAATAAACTTAACGTTCCCCGTTCGGTTTCTTAATCCCAAGAGAAATTTTACTATACGCCCGGTATCATAAATCGAATTTGCGTACACTTTGTACGTGGCCATAGACGCGTCGATGGATGATACTTCTGTCAGTGTTGAGAAAGTAAAATAGCTTCCTTTCCCCGTATCAAGCAATTCCCCGTCAAACTCGATTTTCCAGCCACGTTCTCTCCTTTGACAGACGTTTCAATATTTTCCCGGAGACACGGAGACGCGATACTGATAACATCCTCGAGGGATACGCGCGGATTTCACCTATGCATCATCCCTGTTTATACATGTTATTCGCACGGTGTGCTAATGCACACGTTTCTCATCGTTGTGCACGCACATGGTCTTCTATCCTTCGTACTGTGTATACTAGCAGTACGCGTGCACTTTGCGCAGTTAGGCTAACAGGGTTATGTAGTTTCACCGTCGACATGGGAGACAGTAACTATTCTATTTAATTTGATTATCCCTACGCCTATCTGCCACTGCGTGTAACACCTACTAATAGCTAATTTGCAACTGCATTAGTTAGTTAAATATGCCGGCGTATCGTACCTCGGCTAATCAGAACTGAATTGCGTGAGCGCCGACCGCTACAAGCTTCATCGATGATCGTGCGGCCGGAGAAATTACCGCATCCCCAATTGTTTCGTTGTGCGGTTGTCGCTTCCGTTCCGGAAACCTGTTTCGGATACCACTGCCTCCAATTCCTGGTTATGTTACCGTTCGTTCGATATCCTATGTATGTCTCCATTTCGAGGAGAAATTCCGGGAGATATGTGTAGAGCTGGTTTTTCTGAAACGTCTTGAAATCAGTATCCTTAATGTAACGTAGAGTAACGCGGAGATAATGACTGTCCATTCTGTTGGATTTTAGTAGCCTTTTTCGTAAATGTTTTTCAAGAAAAACAGGCGAATTTTTTTGTAGTTTATACTGATATCTAATGTAACACTGTTTTGCCTTCTAAAAGTGATAGATCTTGTACTACTTTTTATTGGTGCCTTGTGTAGTTTCCAGCATTCTCATTCACAAGTGGAGAAAATAAAGAGTAGAAGAATTTGTTCGCGAAAGATTATGAAGAATTATAATTTGGATTAAACAGAAATATATTGATTACTAGAATTTTGCAGAAATACAGCGAGATATTCACTGGAATGCTGGATTGTAATCACGAAAAAAGAAAATAGTATTGATTACGCGTTTGGCACATAATTTTAATGTATTTAGAAAGATGTTAGGTATTATACTTATTTCTATCTAAACTGCCGTATATTAAGTTGAAAAATTATAATAATCGAATGTTACCAGTGTTTGAATATTCGATATCTTTGATGTCTTGATATTGTAGTACTTTGTATATGATATCTATGGTATCCAAATAATACAATACCTCGATATCTCCATATGTTAAACTTCTGATAATACTTCGCATTCTGATATTTGATAATCTTGATGCTTTAATGTCTCGATACAGCAGTATATATCACAATTTCTTGATATTTCGATACCTTTAAACCTCGATATCTTGATACTTGATAGCTCGATATAAAGTCCCATGATGTCATATTACTTCAGTATCCTAATAACCAATTATAGGTATCCCAATTAGTATTCTAACATGCCCATACGTCGATAGGTACAACAAAAGTTTCAATCAAAAACTGTTGTAAGATTAAGATTTAAAATTATTCTAAAAGCTATTTTTGCATATTTAGAAAGTAACAAGAATGTTAATATATATATCCTAGAAGTAATTTTGCTATTAAATTTTAATGAAATACTATTCAAAGTTCTTTAGTATCAAGCTCTGTTTATTCAGATTGCTAAATAGTAATAACTGTTACTAGGTAAAAATAAATAATCGTTCGTTTCTAAAATACTTCATCTTCTCGGCGACGAGGCATTAAATGCATATTTTATCATGGACGAATGAATAATAGTGCCGTTCTTTGTGATCAAAGGGAGATAAATTCCCTGCGGCATAATAAATAACATCCTCATCTAAACGCGGATGAAATTGCTCCATTGCCTATCAAAAGTTCCTGGAAATTGTTAAAAGCAGCTTCTTTAACCGGCAATTTTAATATTCCTTCTCTATCATCATCTCGTAATCTGCCTCTTGGTCCCCTGGAAATTGTTACGATAGATATAACGCAGCCTTTTTTCCCCGAGGTGTTCCCTTTATTTGGTAGACATGAAAATATTAATATGAACGCAATTTTCTATATCCACAACGTCAGGAAAAATTAATATTGTATACGTTTAGTGGGTTTCCTCTCACTTCCTTGTTTTTTCTTTCTCTTTCCCTTTCTCTCACTCTACCTTTTTCATAAGGAATATTAAAATCATCAAATACAGAATAAATGTTAAAATTCAGTCACACGTGCAAGGCTGACATGATTTTTTTGTAAGAAAACGATACAATATGAATTATTCGTATATGTTGAAATTGAATTTGTTAGCTTTCTTTGTGTGAAGTGTGCTATAATGACAAAAATAATTGGAAGAAATATTTTGATACTGGATGATATTATCTTTAGGTGTATGGCGTCTACTTATCTAACTACACATCTTATTTAATTAATTCTTAATCACATACAATTATATCTTTGTTACAAACATGTAACCTGTTAGATTACTTGGTATCTACTAATTTGATTTATTTACTAAATCACTGTATCGAAATAATTATTGGAACATATATCATTATAGAAGCAAAATAATCATATTACAAAAGTTTTCACATTTAATGATACACTAATGTGCTGTTGTTATTTGTACTTATCTCGTGCAATCGAAGTTACAGAAACATTCTAGAATTTCCTTTAAATCGTAGCAAAGAAATACGTCGATTCAACTTTCATAAAGGTATCATCATAAAATGAATCATCGTATAATCTGTAAACACCGGTCACGCGATATCAAGCCACAGAAGATCATCTAATATTCGTGTTTTAAGGTAATGCACCAAATGTTACAAAAAAGTTTTGCCAAGTTGTTACAATGCAACACTTACAATTAGTATTCGCGTCGAAGAAGCAAAAGGTGGTGGTCGAGTAAGGAGAATAAAGAATAATCCAGAGCTTCCAGTAACGTTCCAGCAACTACCTCGTAGAACGGTATTTGCATGGCCGCTTGCATATCTACGGTTTACGTCGGAATTGCATCGAAAATGCAGAAAGTCGGAGCGCAATAAAAATATAACGCGAGCGGAAAGAGAAGAAGAGAGAGGAGAAGAAGCAGATAAGGAAACGGGTGGGCCGAGCTCTTAGGAAGCTCCGGCTTATTAAAGTGGAAGTTCGCCGCGCTTTTTGAACCCGTCCCTGCGACGTGCCGCGGCGACAGCTTTGCTTGAACTTTCTCAAGAAGCGAGCCGTAACTCGCGAAACCAATAATACGCCCATAATCTCTTTTTCATCCCTCCGTCGCCGCATCCTCGTTCTTCTTCTCTTTTTTTCTCATTCCACGTCGTATTCACCGCTGTAAGAAAAGTTCCAAGCATGGAAGACTAGAAACTACTTGATTGCAAATGGTTTTATAACAGTAGAAGCAAGATGTTGTCGTTTGGCGTTTGGCTACTCGACATCTTCGACTAGTCGCGATGAGGATCGTCGATCGTCTTGTTATTTGTTGATCGATAGGGTAGATGTACATAAGTCGATAGCCCAGAAGGAATTTTAGAGGAATTTTTAAAGAATTGAGAAAATTCTTTGAAGGATTTCATAAGTTGGGTAATTTTACGTAGTTGAGGATATTAATTCATACAAGGTTCCATTTTGTCCTTAAAAGTAACATGAATTTAATATTGACCGGCAGAGCTGCAGCTTCTATTTCGTTATTTAGTAGAAGGAAAGTTTAAGCAGATTATAAAAGCAAGTTAAAGAGTAAGGGATAGGAAAAGCAGAATATTATTAACAGAGGAGAAGAAGTTTTAGTTTCCAACTATAATACGATGTAAGATGAGAGAAAAAGTAGTATCGAGCGTTCTTTTATCTATTAGAAGTTAAATATTTTAATCTCTTGCATAATCAACATTGCGAGGTAACTATTCTATCGCGTTTAAGAATATATTATGAGCTGCCCTTATGAGATAAAACGTTTATTTACTTTGATTAAAGGTAGAAATTCCTGATCTTCCTTATAATAGAGCATCGAGCGAACATTTTATTTGGTAGATAAAAATTTTCAACGAAATGCAAGATATTTATAACAAATATCGTGTACTTATTTGTGGAAAAATATTCTAACTCGTAATAACAGGATACGAAAGTTAAGCTGTACTGGCACAACTATATTAAGATCAATTCTTTGGTTTCTGAAAAGCCAATTACAAAAACTTTTTCACAGAACGCATGTAATATTTAAAAATATGTAAAATATTCACGGCATAGAATACTTCGTATAACTTTCAGTAAGTGAAATGATATCTTTATTTAGGTTCTATAAAAATATAAATTTGAACAAATACTACCACAATTTAATAGTAGAATAGTAGAATCAGTTTGACTTCTGAGTGGTGCAATTATCTAAAACGAAGATTTTCAACGTAATAATCACCTCGAATCAATAATTGCAAACTTTTATGGCGGAACTTTTTTATATCCTATTTTTACGATAGATAACATTTCATCCAAACCATTTCCACGCGTTTATTACGCACCCTGAATTGATTGGATTTCTTTTATGTGTTCTGCGAACAAGAAATTGTTCTCAAGCCCAATACTACAGCTTTAATCTCTTTCTTTTCGCAGAAAGAAAGTTTCGGACGAACACACCAGGCTTCTCAATCAAGAACCTTTATTGCATTTAAACAGTTACTCGCTTGGAAAGTTCAGCTCTGGACTTCGATATTTAAAAAGAGAAAAAGTTGCAACCTGTGATTTCATACGACGAACATTTTATAGCTACTTGTCGATAGAACGACTTTTAATGGTTAGAAGCACTCAATTTCGTTTAGAGTTCCTTAGCGTTTCTTCATGCACGTCGGCAAAATCTGACGTACAGGCTTCAAGAAAAACAGGATAAATAAATAAATAAATAGTCAGGCGGATTTGACAAGTTGACATATCTATTTCGACGAAGAAATAAGAAATTAAACTCGAAAGTGTATTTGAGTTTTATCACAGAAAATATTTCGTTTCGGTGAATAATTTCTAGCTTGTCAAAGTAGAGAAGAAATAAAAGATATAAGCCCGTGAATGTAATTGAATACTTATCAGAGTTTTAAAATTTATTTTGCAGAAATTAATATAAGTATGAAACTAAATATAAAAGTGTGTTTGAGTTTTGTTTGAGTGAAAATTTCGTTTCCATGAATATTTTGAAGCTCTTAAAAAGGAAGAGTAAATAAAAATAATAAATATATAAACTTGATCGAGTGTTATTCAAGATCTTTGATACAATAAAAATGGGAAATAAATATTTATACTCCCCTTTACGACGAGAAAGCAATGAATTTTTGTTTTCAGTCAAAACAGATTAATTTACAGTTCCTTTTTATACGAAATAATTTAAATTACGTATGAGCAACATGAAATTAAAAAAAAATAATTTACATGTACAGCTTACGAATTACGAAAAGTCCGCTGTCCTTTTTAATTAAAATCTTCGTTATTTCCCCTTTGTTTTAAAGATTTTGCTGCTCGTTTCATAATATTTGTATCCTCTTGACAGCAACGTTCAAAGCTTTTATAATCATCATTTTACAATGCATCATTTCACACCAAAATATTATTCATTATGGATACTTCATAATTTATATAGCTTTTAAACCACTTTAAGTGGGATGGTTTAGTTTAAACCACTTCCTCCAACTTTACGTAGATAAATCTGTCAAAAACTTTTACATATTCATACCTTACTCATTCATAAATTTGCACAATTTCTCATACATCGTTCCCTACACCAATTTTTTGCTAAACGAAAAAGTTTTCCGATATTTTGGCAAAGTATATTCTCTCCTGACGACTACAAAACTCGCAGCATTAATTCTTCGAAAGATGCATTCTATCTGTTGCAAGTGAACGTTTATGATCTCTATTCCGAAAATTAAAATGTACTACATTTAGAACGCCTACAAAATTTACAGCGTATTCCTTATATTTCGTACGATAAGTTCTATAAAATTTAATTTCAAATATTTTAACGAATGAGATTATAATTAGGTGAAAAATATCTAGAAGACTGAGAAGACGTAAAAAAATGTGTTTCCATTGTAAAAAAATAGTGCAACTACAAAATGCACACGCGTCATTACTGCCGCGAAAAATATGCTCGTCAAAAGTATAATTCTTCTTAAAGCATACAAATGAACTGGTTCTGTAAAAATGTTTGTCACGAAGTCCCTAGCTTCTTGATTTAATTAGACATAATTCTCCTGCAATATAATTATAGCTACACTCATAGAAATTATATGACGTAAAAAATATTTTATTTAAAAAAATTGAAATATGTTGACCAGAAAGTCACATTTTCACGTATTTCATTAACGATAGAAAGACAAATATGAGCATGAACCATTCTTGTCACGAGCTTCTCTATTTATTCCTACGAAATCATAAAACTTCATTTTTCATTGAAATTCACGGTAGCCAGTATGCGTAGGACGCCTGGAAACTAGTAAAACGTCCGGAAACTAGTAAAACGTCCGGAAAACCAGTCTTTCTGGTTTTCGCGAGCGGTACAAAGCTTTTAATTACGTTTTCTTCCGCGTAATGACGAGAGAGGGCTGCGAGAGGAGGCAAGGGACAAACACAAAGGCTTTCGAAACGCAGTTTCAGCTCCGCTATCGGGTTGTATTTAAATGCGCGCATTAACGTTGTTACTATAGATAACGGGATTTTAATTGATAACGATAATACGCGTTAAAATCCGTATTAACTCCGTTACACACTTGCTGTATTTATATTCGCTCGGCAACAGCGGTTCCGATTTAATGCCTGCTTTTAAATGATCGAACCGTGTCACTACTAGTTTTGTGCAATCGCGTGCGAGTCGATTATTATTATTAATTGTAGATATTTCGTGATTTAGTTATATTTCTCCGGTAACGTGTCGAGTTCGTTTCGCTTCGTGAAAGTAATTATCGTTTTGACTAACTGGATAAACTTCTATGTAGCGAGTTTGGTTAATGTTCATTCATATCCTATTTTCGTGGATTTTGTAATTTGTAATTTTGGAGAAATTTAGGGCAAAACTGTAGAAATTGTGCGAGTGACTTTATAATTTGAGGGTTTTCATTTTCTTTTTTCTTTTTTCTTTTTTTGTCTGTACATTTTTATCTTGCGTATGTATAGTGGTAGACTAAAAGAAATTTGGGACGTAAAGATTGTTACTGATATGGTACAAAGTTTCATACAAAAGTTGCTAATATTCGTTGCACGTATTAAATAAATTTTCCAATTTTAAATTTTCTTTGGTCCACAAATGTATATATGTATATCTTTTTAATCCTTAATTATAATATTTAGATGTTAATGATTCGAATTCTAGTGTTCGTAATGAGCTTTAGTTTCATCAAGTTTTTTATTTGTTTCAATAATCGAAGAAATGAAGTGGTGACTAATGCGATTATATATTGTCATTATATATTGTCATTAGGTGGTATTGACAAAATCCGCAATCACTTAGTTGCCAACTCAATAATAACTTCTTTGGAATAATAAGAACTTTGCTAAAATACGAGTATATCGAATATGAAGTGAACGCTTAGTCAAGCTGAGTCTAATAAGGAACAGTAACCAATCGCAAGTAAGAGACTTGGATGAAACTGTAACACTGGTCTCAATTTGAAATACATCGTGATTTCCAAGCCGTCATTAATTATTCGATACAAGAAACTATAGCAGTCCCCGTGGTGCATCGTATTTGGTTGCATATCATGACTCGCTAGAGAATTGCGCGTTGTCTTCCTCCAGGTTTCTTTGAACATCGCGAACATTACCGTTCACTAAACTCGAGCAATTTGAAACTTGCGAGAATCTTGCCGTTCAATGATTCCGCTTTCGTAGAATAGTAATTATGGGATTATTCTATTCACTAAATGATAAGGTGCACGTTTTTGTATGTGAAGTTTATACGTTATAGGTACATTTTTTTAGTATTTATTCAGAACTAGTTTCAACACAGTGTTTATCTGTGTATACATATCCCTACATCGTATTTTATTTAAGATCATACATACGATATTTATTTAATTCATTAATCAGATAAGTAATAATTACTTTCAAAACTTTTAAAAATTACAATTTTCGAACATTGGTATTTCCGTAGAATTTTGTTAAAAAATTGCATAGTTTTTATTAATTGTTGATTGAAGTTCATCGATGAACATTAAACTTGGTCCAGTTGGTTAGAAACTGTTGTTTTTATATTTTTCATAATTGTTCATTATAAAATCTTTCAAAACATAGAGTCATATATTTACTGTGAAAAATATTTAAATTCTAATTTTACAACCCTTCAATTTGATATTTGGAATTTCGTTCAACGGTCCGCCGCACAATTTATAAACTGTTAAATAAAATTTTCCAAAAAATCAAGTTGAAACCAACGATAATATTCATCGACGGTTATTGAATTTAACACGCGGCCAGGAAATTATACGTATATTTTTAGCAAACATTTATTTCCAAATTATTCCAAACAGAAAGTAAATATCTATTATAAAATATTAATCTATCGTAAGACATTATCGTAAGACATTATAGTAAATAAATATCTAAAATTTCTATCGTGTATAATTAGATTTTATTTGAAAAAATTTTAACTTCCATCGACATTAACTTTGCGCTGTCTTTCACGGGAAGCTGACGCATCGCTGCGAATTAATTTCATTTATACGGACGGTAAAAGCTTTCAATTTCTTTAAAAATTCTAGCACATATAACGAGAAACTATAAAACACGCGCGTTTTTAATTTCACCATCGTGTATCGTTGCCAATTTCAAGACAGTACGAGCAGAGAAACTCGAGAAAGCATTTCGCTGTTGATATTTTTACGCTTTCGTTGCAGTTCTCTTAATTCGAAACAATGAAACCCAGCATCGTGTCTCGACAGTCTTAGCACGATCTTCTTGATTTTGTTTCGTTTAGCTCCGATACGTGCTTTGGTCTTCTCGTCCTGAACAAATTGTATTAAAATATTCCGTGTCTTTCTTGTCGCGTTAATTTGGTCTTTTGAGTAACGCGGTGAATTTGTAAAATCTAAATTAACTATGATTTTTTACACATCAAATATTGTGTGCAGATATTTTCTTAATTAGCTAGAAAAAATTGTATTATTAGTTTGGTATTAAACGTGGCAATTGCAAGAAGAGATTTATTTTCAGTTTCGAAGATGAAATGTAAAATACACATTAGTGCAGAAAGAAAATTTTATGAACTCAGTATAGAATATTATTTCATCACAATTTTAGTATAAAACATCAGTTATTTGGGAAGAGAGATTCATTTATAGAAGATTTGAAGATAGAAAAATGTACAGAATACGTATAAAACGTATAAAACATCCAAAGTATAATATTCGAAAATACCTCAGACACTTTATAAACTTATCATTTTGCTCTAAAATAATCTACGATGCAATTCGTTTTATTAATTCTTAATAAAGATGAGCCTTTTAATTATAATCTGTAGGTTGAGATTTAAATTTTCCATTAAAATAGCTCAGAACCCCATCAGAAAATTAATATACCTACTTCTATTTCGCCACGGTATTTAAGAATTAATTTAATGCCAAATATTTGATAAAGCAAGGGGAAAACTTGAGGGACAGTCTGATATAACACAAATCTGCTAACAAGAGTTCTCAGAAAATTCTTCATTCCACTCGCTAAACGTCTATCAATATCAGGAAAACTAATGAAGACGTTAAACCGTGGCATTTTCCAATGCCATTGGAAAAACGTCCGTCGATAGAATTAATATCAATCCATTCGCATTTTCTGATCGTGAAGCATCATCGTCCGTTCCCTCATCGGGAGAAAGAGTCGCGAATTGTTTGGCCGTACGGCAATTCACGAGTCATTGAACGTGGCTTTTTTATCGAGGAGGAAACAGGCACAAGGGTGGAATTTGCACGTAAATCAAAACGTTTCGTTCGCGCTCTGCTTGCCGCGAACAGTTGGAATCAATGCTGTCGGTCTCACCGGGATCGTTCCACACTGTCATATCGGGCAACTCCGCTCGTTGATAATTCGATCGACGATCTAATTCGAAGAAACGCAGGCGGTCGTTCGCTTCGTAACCGAATCACGCGGTTCGCTGATCTCGTTCGTACCCGATGGATTCTACTTTCGTCGCGTCGAGAAAATGCTATGACGTATCTCGGGGAAACGAGGGAAGGGTGCTGTTTAAGACGTTGAGACCGTCGACTGGGTGCTGTGGAAATGACCGTCTTTGGAATCGAAAGAAGAACGATAGGACTATTTTCCTCGGTTCAAAATGCTGGATAATTGGATAGAGTGTGTTGATAATTGAAAAATTACTTATTATTTGAGAAAATTTTAATCGTCAAGAAAAGAGACAAATATGTCTGTAGAATTGGACAAAGCGCGTTCGGTGATTTCAAAATTGAGAATATTTTTATTGATAGGACAAGAGGCTAATACGCGTGGTTTATATATTCGTTCTAATAATATAGAATTATTGCGAACCTCGTCTTCACCGTTTTCAAGCAGATTAGCGATTACATAGTTCCATATTTATGGAACCTTTTAAGACATTACCGAACACTGACCAAAAGAAACCCTGACCTTTATGAACAAGGCATCACCAGGTAGACGAATTGTTAATGCTTAAGGGCAAAAGAATTTCTGGTATATCTTTGAATGAATAACAAGGGCCGATATAGATTATTATATTTGAAGATATATACATATTGTATTTAAGTATTATGTTGGATATAATAATTGTATAAAAATACCGTAAGTTTTTTCACTTAATGGAAACGGGAAGATTAAAAAATGGGAAGAAAAAAATAGGAAGATTAAAGTATAAATTAGGACAGTATGTCAGAGAATGTGGGTAAAAAATTTTTATTTCGTGATTGCTCGATTGTTACCACGAACCGCAATTACAGGACAATTTCCATATATTTCGTTGAAACATGAATAACAGCTGGCTAATTATGGCAGCTCGGGCAATTACTTTTTCATAATCTAACCGCATTAGCCGCCATTTTTTCCTCGCAATCCCTTGACATGCACAGTGAAAAATTGGCAAAATTTCGTGGAAGAATAATTATAACCCGCTGATTATTGCAACGCTAATAAATTCAGGTTGCTTTTAATCAAATTAGAAAAGAAATTAACAAAAAGCTTTCTGCTTTTAATTTTATACTACTATGACGAAAATTAATTAGTTACGTAAATATTTACAGACGTTATATGCTATAAAATATATACTATACTTATATACTTTTTAGCACTAAAGACGTAACAAAGAAATCAATTTCCCATCGACGTTCATTACTCAATCGCTTCGCAGTAACCATCGTTGAAATGGTCGAAGAAAAACGTTAGGAGATTCCCTTTTTGCATGACGAGAGACGCGAGATCCAATCGAAAAAGGATACAAATAGAACAAAAGACGAGCCTCAATAAAAGTAGGAATAATAGACGAGATGGCGGACGACGAAATCTCGTCGTTTTTCGTGCCAGCAGCACGCAGTGATGTGGGTCAGTGTTTGCAGCGGTATTTCAAGGGGCAAGTAGAGCGAGAGAATATAAATTTTCCGTGGTTCATTTCATTCAACAGGGAGGCGGATATGAATGTTCGCGCGTTCGATTCAAATTGAAATGCCCGACGGACTTATACCTTTCATTCGCGAATCGCGTCTACAATGCCTATGATGAGCATAAATAATTACAGTGGTTTCAAACGTATGCTTTGAACTATGTTGGAAAAGCATGGTATTCGCTGGTAAAACGTTTCTCTCGTTTACCTTCTTCTATTCTCGTTTCAACCAGCTATCAACTATGACCTTTCCTTTCAATTGTAACACTAATGTTAGAGGATTTGAAACTATTCTTGATAGAGAATGGTAGAAGATTCTCGCTAGTAATTTTGACAATCTTTTGAACGTTTAATTTTTTAAATTATAAGAATAGTCAATTAAAACTGACGTCAAAATGAATTCAATAACCTGTAACATTAATGTTATCTTATAATTAAAATATCTCTAGTACTTTATATTTCTGCTATACGTAACAAACTCATAAAGATAATTTACTCTCTCTCTCTCTCTTTCTCTCTCTCCCTCTTTATCCCTTCCTCATAATTTTACTGCGATACTAACTTCAAATCACAACCATCCTTCCAAGCAAGAACTTAAAATACACCCATAAGGTACAGCCCTGTCCATAAAATACACCCCTCAGTAAATGCCAAACCTGGTCATAAAGATTATTGCTCAGGAGAACAAGAATCATATACAATGGCTTCGAACGTTTCCCAGAATCGTTCGCAAAACATAATGCATTGAAATGGCATTGTATACGTAACTATATGTACAGTTGTAGAGATGTATATCGAGAGGGGTCCAAGAGCGTCGCGACGCCGCCGGTCAAAGCACTTTGAAACCGCGTTCGACGAAGATAAGAACTCGCTCGAATTTGCTCGGCGAAGCAC
>NT_176483.1:249956-253637 GCF_000188095.3 Bombus impatiens
ACGAGCACGTGAAATTGGAAAGGAAAAGAGGAGGCGTCGCGACGTGGACGCGCAGCTTCCGCCCGTTTCCGCTTTCTGTCTTTCTGCACCTCTGTGAATCGAGTTGTCGTTGACGCCTCCCTTTCATCGCGTCTCTTACCCCCACGACCAGAGCGACGCTCTTGCACATGATTTCCCGGCGTCGCTTTTCTTCGACACTCGAACCGAATGGAACTGTCACCCCGTTTTTCAGGTGGACATCACCGAGCTGTGCCCATCGGCCACGGTCCTGGCACAGCAATTGACCCACGTGGAACTCGAGAGGCTCTCGTATATCGGCCCAGAAGAATTCGTCCAAGCCTTTGCCAAGGTTTGTACACCTGCCTCTTCCATTTGTCACGTCCGTTTAATAGTACGTTCTTTTTCTCCTCTATTTCTCTATTTCATTTATCGATGTTTTTTAATATCATTGAAAATATATTTTAGATATAGCAATTTTAGGTAGAAGGTGATTAACGGAATGGCTAATTA
Organism: Bombus impatiens; assembly: GCF_000188095.3. NCBI lineage: Eukaryota > Metazoa > Arthropoda > Insecta > Hymenoptera > Apidae > Bombus > Bombus impatiens. Next base: position 250,467 of record NT_176483.1, read on the forward strand.
TCGGGACATCGATAAATAGAACATTCGGAAACGATTTTTTATAAAAATATCGATGCACATGTATTATGTAATTAATTCGGATATAATCGAGGTTCTATGCTAATGAATATACTTACTATATTAATAAATAGTAATTTTAATTAATAAGTTGAAAGAAGAAATTTCATATTAATCGTGGATACTGATTTTTCCTATAAACAGGAATCTCCTCACTTGGAAACATCCTTTAAGGACATGAAGAAAACACGCAATCTCGAATCGTACGTCCAGTGGTTTAATAGACTGAGCTATTTCGTCGCGACTGAAGTATGCAAGGTAAATTAAATATATGTTGCTTAATTATTACAATTGTACTTAATAAATATCGTACAAATTCACTTTATCTGAAAATATGCACAGGTCCTGCATAAAAAGCAATCTCTTTGATATAAAGTAATTTTAGAAAATAAATTTTTCCATCAAAAGTAACATAATAAAAATATATTATTCCTTTTCTTTGCAATATAAATTTCGTGATTCGATTTCACAAAATACGATATTTTATTAAAAAAGTTCGACTGTTTTGTAGCATGCAAAAAAGAAACAACGCGTTCGTGTGGTTGAATATTGGATCGAAACCGCCCGTGAATGCTTCAACATCGGCAATTTCAATTCCCTAATGGCGATCATCGCTGGCTTGAACATGTCACCCATATCTCGCCTGAAGAAAACGGTGAGTTGTACTTGTATTTGACGTCATTTTAAATATCGATAGCCATAGCTGCAATAACCGTGTCTCATTATAATGTTAATGAAATTTCAGAACGTTTTACACAACGCGACAGATGCGCAATCAAACATTAAAAACAAGTTTAGCTACTTTTGTTCTAAATAAATTATAAAATAGTGAAGAAAGGATAGAATTTTACTATGTTATTAAACGTATTTGCTTCGCGCAGTATTATTTTTATCACACGAAACGTGAATAAAAGTCACTCTACGTATTCGCAATCTCCATTGGAAGCAAGAAAACGAAATCACAGGGGGAACAGTCAATCATATGTCATAAAAGTCATGGACAAACGAAGTGATCGACTGCAATGCCTTAAATAAAAGATATTGGAGTTAAAATGATCGATGGCAGGACTCGACAGGGACACTTTTACGACGGCTCCCTTCCTGTTTCGTTCTTTATCGGAACGACGTTGATGATGTCCAGTCAGGAAAGCATTGATGTCTCGTCGGATTGATCTACGCTCGTTTTCCCTTCGATGTAGAATGTGTACGCAGCAATGAGCGGTTTGTAATCCTCGTAAATCGAGCGTGGCGCCACGACGACCAACGTTAACCGTGACGAATCGCTGGAAATCGAATTTTCACATCGCCGAGCGAAAAGCAGCTTCGAAAACGAAGAACGTTTCCGCGCAGAAAATGAGGAAAAAGCGAGAATGGAAATGAATGGGCGCAGAGCTGTTTTAATTGAATTTTTGCGTCACTGTTTTTCGAGTTCGATTGAAATTTACACATGCATCGAGTTAATTAGAAAGCATTGGAAACTGTGATTTTTAATTGGGCCAGTTCCTTCTTCGCGACTGGACGTTCGCATTTTTATACGATTCTATTCAAATAAGCAAAATTCGAAGAAAAATTTAAATTTCTGGCAGATTCGTTTTGATTCGTATTGGAATTTAATTGTTCTTTGAGTCATATTTTTCTTTTTGTAATTTGTTTCATGACTACTAATTGAGATGATAGTGTGTTAGTGTGGCTTAGTGTATGAATTAATTGAGATTAATTAGTCAAGAGAATAATTAGATGTTGTGTTTGCTGTTTGCCTTGATTGGGAAGCAAGCCACGATTTATTTTTATTTTAAAATGAAAATTTCCTTGTCGAGGATTTATTTCTCCTTCTCCGTGTTAAATCTTTTTTATGGCAAGTACATCAAATGATATTTTCTCAGAACAAATTACTAGAAACATTTACGATGAAGAATTTTATCGATCACACAAAATTCATCGTTGCCAAGATGAAACAGAACTCGCAACGAAATTGTCACCCAGTTTCCATAAAATTTCCGATCATGAAACACTGATCGGGCCATTTTTCTCGTAAAATGAAGGGAAATATATTTCAATATATAATTTCAAAGGAAATTCGCGCATACTCGACGAAAACAAAGAATTCAACAAAGTTAAACAAAGAGCTACTGTAACGCGAATTTATTGCGATACAGAGAAAAAGTAGGACATCGCATTCCGATCCATGACTCTGGCGAAATAATCGAATCGCGTGTTGCTTGCAGCGATTGCGTTTCCACGGGAGGAAATGAGGAAATAAAAAGGAAAGGAAGAAAAGGAGATAGGAGGGCGGAAATACAGGAAGAGAAGTCGATACATATCGCGCGACTTGCTGTCAGTCTTTCACGATATTACTTCCTGAAGCGAGGACGACTTCTTTCGTTGTCCTGTTCTTCTTTCGCAATGAAATCCTGCTCGAAATGAAAAGACTGCGCTTCCGAAAGAAAATATAATAGACCCTTCGATCGCTGCAACGTGTATTTATCGGACAATTATTTGAAAGAATTCCCTTAAAATATATAACAGAAAACGATATATTTCTTAAAAGATTCGAAAGAAGACTCCGTTTGATATGAAATTATTTTATAATTTTACGGTTTTATGGTTTTGTTCGTGCGGATATAAAACTAATATTTGTGATATAGAAATGAAGATAGAATGTCATTTTAAGCGATTTAACATTTTTCACGCAACGTTAAATGAATATTTTTAGTAAAAACTAAAAAGCTTAATTCCTTTCATTTGAACTTTTGATGAATATTTAAAATTAAAATCAATCTTGCTCGAAGATAAACAAGTTTCAGTACATTAGGATGAAATAATAAATTTAACGATATTATATAGAACAGATCGGCTATAAATGGAGAATCCACTTTTCGAGAATGGCCGAAATAACTCGAAGAAGGTTAAAAATAACGGTAACAGCCTCGTAACGAAGGTATTAACAGAGATTTTCTGGATATTGTATCGACGATACGATTTAAATGGAAATATTTTCCTCGCCGATGAAAAACGCAATTCCATCTCTAGATTGGATTTAAACGGTTGGGCGATGCGCGAAAATGGAATGGCCATTATGATAAATAAAATTAAATTTCTTCCTTCCCCCCCCCC
>NT_176483.1:254236-314374 GCF_000188095.3 Bombus impatiens
CCCCACTCTTAAATTCGCGGTTGCATTTCACGTCACCAAGGTACATACATAGAAATGTTCATAAATATTCTAGCTTACTGCGCTGTTTTGCAATAAAAAGCCAACACGACGAATGTATATCCTCGCAAATGAATATACGCGACACTGTGACGTAATTAACACGTCAAGTTATGGTTATCTGGCTTCCACGGAACTTGCATTTCCCTGGCGTTTGAAGAATAAAAGAAGAATGACTGGATTAAAGAAATAGTAACGGGAAACAAGAGGAACTAATAACGAGTTTTAATGAAATAGAAAATAATATTATCAAAAAGTAGAATATTACGAAGTGGTTCGCAAATAATACAATTTTTGGTATACCGTAAAATAAATCACTTGTATCTTTATTTTAGGATTTTTAATATTCGTTGACTTTTTGTAATAAATACGTAGATTTTTGTATTTTTCTTTTAACACTGTGGATATTGTTGTCCTATATATCGTAATTTATAGTGCAATGTTAATTTTTTCAAAAAAAAGGAACCATATCAACTGTAGAAAATCGTCGATTCTACATATGGACATAATAAATTCCACATTTATCCCATATACAAAATCAATCATCGTCAAAGCCTACTTAAAAAATCTTTAGAAAAATACCAACCATCTAGCAGAAACAAAATTATTATCTCGAAAAATTCAACAGGATAAACATCGTGTATATCGTATCAACCATCGTCAAAAATTTATTACGAAACTTCTAAAACACGACCTAGCAAAAACCAAACCTCCTGTTTCTCGCCTAAAATCAACAATTTTAATTCAAATTACCAGTATCTCTCTTTCTTTCTCCCTCTCTTCTTTGTACACGAAACGCTTGTTTCGCGACAATAAAAAGCCGATAATAAAATGCAGGCGCGTATTGGACAATTTTATTTCTGAGAACGAGTACGACAGTTTCTGACAAATCGGCGAACGTGTACGACTTTATCGTCGGGACCGGATGAATTGCGAGGCGGAACGAGGATACCATTAAACCCATATTTGTTTTTTTTTTTTTTTGTCGTTTTTAATTACGAGACCGGACCGGTGTGCTCTGCGGACATATCCCTCCGGCTCTATTCGACGCGAACTGCTATTCAGGGTTCATTTGGTTCAGCCAGCTGATTTATACAGGCCGCGCTTAAAATAATTGCTGGAACTATCAGCGGCCAGCCGGCGTGGCACCGCTTCGTAATTTTCGTTAATGAAAATTTAACGCTTCTGTTCGGTCACGCTCGCGCGTTGTTTTCCCCTCTCCTGACCCACCTCACTCACTATATCTCGTACATACGCACATGAACGGACATTCGCGAAAAACATGCCACGGAATTTTTTGTGGATCGTTTGACTGATCGACTGGTTGAACGAATTTGTGGAGAAAGGAGTCGATACCATAAATGGAATTATCAGCTTGAATTATTTTCACAGACTTGGAGGAGAGTTTCTCATTTTTGTTACTATGAAAATACGGAAACGTTTTTGGTAAATAGCGGACTGAAAATCGTAGTGATGTAGGTCAAGATTTTGAAGGTCGATTTGAATGCAATTACGAATGTTTCAGCTTTGAGAAGTATTATTCCTCTAGTTGCATAATTAATGAAGTTATGACTTTAAGTTATGACGTTATGCGCAATGCGTTTTAATTTACATGTGAACATACGAAATCTAATAATTATAAGTACACATCACAGGGAGTTGTAACGTTAGTTTAATGGATTTTAGAACGAGTCCAGGAAATTACAGTTTCTCAAACGAATATTTCAAAATGCCATTGATTAATTTCGTGAATAGAGGTTAAGGCTATCAAAGGGCTTCTATTCATTTCCAAAAGATATATTGTACGTAATAGGAGGCCATATTTTCTCAAGTAAAAAGTTATTAATCACTGTGATCAATGAAAATGAAGTTTACATTGTAAGGTAATAGTTAAAATATTTTAATCCAAACTTTAACGCAAGTAGAAATATTTGCAAAATGTATTTGTACACCATCGCATTTATTACAGCACTTACATACTAATTAATTAGGTCCACGCACGTATATTAGATTTAGTTCTAGTTATGAAAATTTCCTACTACTAAAATCAAATCTATATAAAACCTAACAAAAAAAAAAAAAAGAAGAAAAATCGCCTCATAGGAAAATAAGGGACAGTGCAAATACCTTTAGTAGCCAACGCACTTGTCTTAAAACATCTTAAATATCTTTAACAATCTCGAACCTTCGAAGGAGCTACAAAATAGCCTATCTAAAATCTTCCACTCGTTCGTCTCTCTTCATCTCGACACCATCGTTTCAGAGGAAGACCGAACATTCTCACAATCAAGCTACCTCCTGCAATCTCCACCTAAAATCTTCTATCGCCCATCCCACTGTCTGAAATCTCCCAGCAAATCCAAAAATCGATCTCACCTCGAAGAATCTATCCCCGAACGTAAGAGCTCGATGGCTCAGCGCCGTCAACAACCCCCAAACCCCTCCAGCATCCTCCATTTAGCCTGTAGGAGGATATTCTCTTTGCTCGTTCGAGCAACTTCCAAGTTCCGCGAGTTTCGCTTAGAAAGTCAGCGCGGAAAACTCGAAGGCAAGGATCCCCGGTGGCACTGAGGCACCGGCGTTCGTTCGAGAGAAGCCACCGATACGGCGACGTCGACGGAAGATGAACGATACCACCCCCGACGCCGGCTTAATTTACCACGGAGATAATCTGCGAGTGACGTTTCCTTCTTCCGCGGTGAAAGGAAGCTTCTGGCTTGCCTTTCGTCCCCTCAAAAAGCTAATTACGTTCGGTCGTTACGATCCAACCAACACAGATACCACTCACCCCCGTACCCTCTATTCGCGTCCATTATCACGAGGGTAAGAAAGTTTCGAGCGTTGGTCGATGCTGTTCGAAAATCTTCGACGGTAGTTATCAAATGAAAACGTTTTCGCCACGAGGAATAAGTTTCCACGCGGGGGTGACTTTGATATTAGGTGGCTAATGTTCGGGCAATTGGAATAAATTAGGTTGGTGAGGAATTGTCGTCTGTGAGAAAGAGCGTAGGAAATGTACGTAGGAATTATTAAAACTGATCGATGCTAACGAATAAAAATTGTGGCTATTGCAAATAATTTTGCATTCTTATCAATGCAAGTAAGAAAATGGAGTTTATACAGGAATAATATCTACCTTCACGTCTTAGCTTCTTTAGAAAAATTAAATTTCAAATTTAATTAGCTATATCAATTGCCACGTTTCTATGAAATGTTACAGTACCTATATAGTATGGTCATTTGCTTAAATAATACATTTAATTTATTTAATATTGTAATCAATAATAAATTAGAATAACGTAATATCATAATTAATAACCAATTTAATTTATTTGGGTATTAACTGCCACGTTTCTACATGATGTAATATATAATCGTTTATTTAATTAAGTTCGTTCTGTAATTGACTATTGTCCCTTAAAAATCAATTTAAGAGATTATACGCGTTGTTATACTCGAAATAAAGGAACAGCGGGAGAAATGTAGTATCTGATGAATTTAAACGAATGCAAATAAGGGGTAAAAGTTCGAAGAAGAATCCCTGGAGTTAGGAAAAGCGTCTGGTACGATTGGATGAATTTTAAGAAAAATTTTCCTCGATTCTTGTACGCAGTTAGGTGAGATAAATTCGATCGAAACTTTGTTTTTCATGGTTATTTTGAACTTGTCCGTTGGTCGGAAGTTTCCTTTTTTTCCTCAAGACGGTTTATAAAATTCCCAACGTCGGCTTAAGTTCAACTAATGCATATTTAATATCCAACCGTACTTCGTAACTTGGCCAACTTTAGGAAACTTAATTACGCTTGATCGCGACGATTTTCCTCTCTCTGCAAGTGACTTCTTTTTACTGTTTCACACGAATAATTTTCACCCGGAACAGCACGAAATTTATTGGCTTCGCTACGTGAAAAAAGGTCCAACCTTTTAATTAAAAAATATCGACTTTGAGTAACACGAAACTCTCTCTCGCTCTCGAATCGAGCGTGATACAAGATCCAAATGAAACGAAATTAAATGATTTATTTGCGTTACTGACATCGTGCCATCAATTCGAGAAAAGGGACGAACATAAAGAAAAAAGAATGTTACAAATAATGCACTTTTTAACTTGGAAAAGTTATGTACAAAATTTTTAATTGAAAAATATGTATATCTTTAAAGATTGAAACACGTTATTATACATTCTCGTAACTTTACCACTGCATATGCATTATTCTTCATAAAGCAACTCATAATTCATTCATAACACCGTAATGAACTAAAGACATTCTAGATAATATGATACTTTCCCATACGTCTTATAGATCAAGCGCATAAATAAAGTGATAAATGACATGCCATTTTAGAATTAATGAATCGTATTTTGTGTAATGAAGTGAAAATAATAATATTACAGAAGAGAAATGGGCACAAAGGTGTTACATTTCACAAAGGATTTGAAAGGAGTGGCAAGAATGGAATTTCGAATTGAACAAAATTCATCGTTTTACTGTAAGCTATAACCAATTATAGAGATTGGTGCGACTATAAAACAATCAATTTAAACAAGTAAAAGAATAGAAATAAAAGTTCTCATCGTGAATTTCCTTATATTATTTCGTTATATCGCACAATTTCATCTTTGCGCTACTTCCCCTTCCTGTAAATTACAACCCCCTCTTACAAATAAACTCATAAATAAGCAAAATTAAAGCTGCGAAAGAATCAAAATTTCATCTGTATTTGTATCTTTCCTTCTCGAATGCCTTTATTTCCTGCAATACAATATCATTTCGCGTACACTCTCAGCGGGGAAAAGTTCTCAAAATCCAGAATGGCCACGACTTTGTATGCATTTGCAGTTTTGTCTAATTAGAATTGCCGATTTTCGAACAGAGAGGCGAGAGCCAGCTTCTCATTTCTTTGCCGGCTGTCTCGCGGGATCACCGAGCTGAAAGCAGATTCCGCGCGTCTCGTCTACCCTCCCCTTTCAACCGCCCATTTTCCAACCCTCCGTTTCCCATCCAGTTTCAATTTACCGGATCCGCCAGGAGTCTGCCGATTCTTAGTGTTTTTTCCTCGAGAGCGGCAAGAGCATTTCCCGAGAAATCGAATCGAGTCGCGGCGAAGAAAAATGGCCTCCGCGGCGAGTAGGAAAACCCTTTCTCGTTCTCGGGATGCGGCGGGTTGCTTCCTCGATCCTTCAAGAATTTAGTCTCTCCGTGGAAGATGGAGTTCTTCCGCCACTCCACGATCCGACGCATTTCCGACTAGGACCTGAAATCTTCTGTCTGAGATAACGTTCGATGTATCATTCCCCTTCGTTAATAATTCTTGAAAATATTGGAGAAACGCTGGATTCTTGATGGATGGATAGATGGATGGATAAATGGATGGATGGATGGATGGATGGATGGGTGGATGGGTGGATGGTTGGAAGATCATTCTGGTTCAATGTTTCTTGTTATCTAAATAGATCTGTTTAGATTGTTCTAAATGTATGATTTGTAGACTATTTTTGTACATTTACAATGCTTAGTGGGAGCATTTGCACATCACTACATTTATTATAGTATTTACATACTGATTAATTAGGTGTAAGTTTATTAAATTTCGTATCATTTAGAAATACTACTGAAAATACATTTAAAATCTATTTTAACACTATGAGAAATATATCTTAAATAATTTCTAAAAAAGTATATATTTAGTATTTTAATATTGTAAAAATAAAATATTGAATCTGATAGCAGAATCGTTTCGTTGGAAAATGAATTGAGAAAGTACGTGTAGCCTGTATAAAAAATTTGGAGATGCAAAATGCGCAGAAAGTACTGTTGACAGTAATTCCCAGTTATATTTGTATCTTTTTTGGTTGAAATTTAAACAACTTCTATAACATTGTGTCTTATAACGTGGAATACATTTTACTTACATGTGCAACAAGCGTCTGTTTTCAAAAACTTTTTATCTCGACGATACAATAATTTTGCACTTAGAAAACTTGCGGCTTAAGTAAAATTACTTTGGAAAACTTAGATAAACTTAGACTTCCGCCATGTAGGTTGCTATCGATCCTATGTAAATATTAAGATAGTTAGAAGTTAGAGCAAAGAAAATACGAACAAGCTGTACATTCGAGAATTTTAGAAACTTCGATGTTATGAAACATACCACACTGTAAAACTGTAAAACTGTAGAAAAGTTATTTATGATTATTGTAGATCGGAAACTCCAAAGGCATATTGTCAACTTATTTGATTTTCATGAAAAAAAATATTACTCACGTGAATATTACAGATGTCGTTGGAATTCAACAATACGCATTTCACTGCACTCCAAGTTCATAGAAGCCTGTGTTCGATAAAACAACAAACGTGGCTAAATTTAACTCTGTGCAAATTCAAAAAAAAATATTCACGCATACGATAAAATAATATCTTTCATACTTACAATTCGGAATATTGATCTGCCATAGAAATTGTTTTTAACTATTTTTATCTTTATATTATATTATCATTTTCTATCATCGCGTTCGTTAACGCTTTAGGCAAGTGGAATCTTCGCAATGTACGTCAATACATCAATTTCATAGCAGAAGAAGAATAAGAAGAGAAAATATAGGAAAACACTGTGCTGTCAACGTGATATGACACGACGTGATGACGATCCTGTTCGATTTATCCTAAATCGACGCAATGGTGCTTAATTGGCCGGACCAAAAATTCCAGAGCTAAACGAAAATTCAGTTTAATTAATACGAATTAACGTGTAGCCGACGCACAACGACGATGAACGGTGAAATAGTTTCCGGTAAATTAATTCAAGCCAGTGTCGGGAATGTGTCCGCCGCGCGTTTCACGGCGAGTCCCATTTTACTCCGCGATTCAACGTCAATTAAGTTTGGTTCTGCGCGATTTTCGACGATCTGATTAGCGTACGTTGTAATATTCTGCATTTTTCACATGTTAACAACTGTGAATATCTTGGAATGCTTGGATTTTGCGTAGTTGGATTGAGCCAATGAACAAACCAAAGATCAAAGGAGAAAAATATGATGCGTATATTTCTATCAATTCTCGGAATGCCATTTTATGGATAGTATTTTAATAGGACACAATCGAAAATGAAAACCACTATATCTAATACTATACGATTTCATCAACGAAAGTTAAGTTACCTTCTAGAAACTCAGAAAACTTGAACGAAAGATACATATATACCCATGCTAACAAAAAAGAAAAAAAAAATACAGAGTAATTGGAAAAAATGTAATTTGTTAATTATTTGTTAAAATTTTCAAAAATAGAATAGATAGTGTCTTCACGTTCTACCAAAGCTTAACTAATTTCAGTAATATTATACCGCTATACTACTAGTATAATGCCGATACGGATTCCCTTTTTAATTTCGAAGTAATAGAATATCATAGCGTGTTTGTGTGTGACGTTCACGCTTTCGACAGTTTATATTCCGGCGTCAAATTAATTATCTTGGTTTACTCGTTTTGTACTCGATAGTAATGCCATGGTTTAATTCGTTCGCTTTAAATGGAAATCCAATTGATCGTTTTTGTGCTTGCCCTTCCCGCTATTGTACACGTTGCAATCATTTTTTTTTTTTTCGATTATCCTGAAATTTGTTCGGTGTTCGATTAATATCCTCGAAATGTTTTACTCGTTGTACTTTGCTAGAAAGACGTTTATTGCGACTAAATAAATATAATCGAAGATTACTGGGCAAATATGATAAGTTCGTTTTTCTTGATTTTCTGGTCTTAATATCGTTCTATAATTTGGTAATAATAAGACAATAACAAACAACTGCGTTAACAAATTAACAAGAATATATAGAGGAAAGTTAGTTCGATTATAATGTAAACTTTCTACTTAGGAAGTTCTCTTCTCTACTAGATGATAGGACGGTTGTCTCGCGCCGGAAAATTGCTGCCGTCTTATGTATATCAAAGAGGAAGGATAGACAAAGGAAGATAAAGAAAGGATAGAGACAGAGAATAGGAAGAGAAAGCGAAAATTTAGAAAGTTTGTAACTGGGTCTGGTCGCCAAATGTGTAATAACGAGGGTAACCAGGTACGAGCGAACCCTGAGAAAAAATTCAGAAAAAGAATAGGTAGGAAGTATTTAGAAAAGAAAAGAAAAGAAAAAGTTAGGAAGAGTTTTTTTATTTTTTGACGAGGACATGGTAACAAGATAAAATGAAGATAACATGGTACAAAGCTGCATACCTTTAAAAATAGCTGAAAAATTGGCAAAGTTTTATAGAAGTCAAAGGTGCAATTATTTAGACAAATACTATTTGAGTATCTTTGATAATGGTATATTATGACGAATAATATTTTTAAAATTATGGAAAGGATACAAAAAATTTTAATAATATGAGCTTGATCAACCACGTAGTAAATTTTTAAACTGTTTTCCTGTAAAGGAAAAAATCACTGTAAAGTCAACTTTAACAAAACACAACTAAGATCTTTACACAATTTCCACGTACGGCGGGAGGGTGAAAGAAGACCGTGAAAAGAAACAAAGGACAAAGAAGCAAGTACATTTGCATCGCGATCATAAAGAGGTCAGATTGAAGCCAGGCAACTCACGGAACAGGTAAAACCGGCGAGGTTAAAGACGACTTCAAAGGCGAACAAATTGGAGAAAGCTTGGGAAAGGGAGAAGATACCAGAAAATTAGAGAGAAAGATACAAAGGAGGGGAAAAGGTTGAAGAGAGTGGTTTAGAGAAACGAAAAGGAAGAGAGTAGGTCAAATGCATGCAGGGATGAAAAGGAAAAGGGAGGCAAAGGGGTGAGAAGCGCGGAAAGAAATCAAAGGGATAAGGTGGAAGAACAAAGGTAGGGAACGAGATCAGGAAGCGAAGGTAACTATTTGACCGTGCAAACGGTGGATAGAATTCGATATATATTGGAATGAGAAAAGGGTATCGGGTTAAAGGCAATGGGATCAGTTCGATTGCATTGTATCCAGACGGTCGAGTCAGATGCACTTATTGTCTGTCGTGAACACGTTCTATTCGTGCTTCTCTCTGGCTCGTGTGCACGCGCGATATCGTATACACCTATGTGTAAAAAGAATCGGTCGAAAAATAAACAAATGGAACAAACAATAGGAAGGATGAATCGATTGAAAAATATTATCGATTTTCTCGCGGCGACTTTACGATTGGTTTTCGGTATATCTTGTATGTACATGTGTGGTCAATTTTTATCTTACATGGTCAAGTTTTTAGAATGTCTATAGACGGCGGATTTTTATGCACATATGGAAATTTCGTCATTAGGACTAACTAACAATTAGAATGTAAAACCTCAGTGTCGAAATACCAAAGAAATGAAGAAGTATGTATATGGTAATATGTATATAATTACATAATACTATATATAATATACAATATGTATATTAAAATATAATTATCTCTAATTCGTCTGTTATACTTATTTGAATGTATTTATAGACATTAAATGAAACAAATATTTAGAAATGTTTTGAAATATCTTAAAAAGATAATATTTTTATAGTTGATTTGACATTATCTATGTCTTTAGGGACTATACTGAAATCAAAGAAAGTCTACGTGTATATAAATATATCTTGGTATTATATTGATCAAGACACTAAAACATAAATTATTATTTACAATTATAATGACCATATCAAAATTTAAAACGTAATATCGACATACTATGATGTAAGCCGGAATAAATACATTTTCCCAACTAAATATTCAACCAGATGGAATTCCAAATGACGAGCAAAAAGCAAGTTACGTATCTACAAGATTTGCACGACCAGGAACCCGATACACATAGAGAAACTTCATCCAGTTGAACTTTGCTAAACGACTTAGCAAACGTTCTCTGCTAACGGTGACACGAAATTATTTTCTGTTACAGTGGTCAAAGGTACAGCTGGCGAAATTCTCAATTCTTGAACACCAAATGGATCCGAGCAGCAACTTTAGCAGCTATCGCAGCACCCTGAAAGCAGCGATGTGGCGTAGCGCCGGCGCTACGGACGAACGACAGAGGATCGTCGTACCCTTCTTTAGTTTGCTGGTCAAGGATCTCTACTTCCTGAATGAGGGATGCAGCAACAAGTGAGTAAAAACCTTGGACTCTGGTATTGATTATTTAAAAGCACTCGAGGAAATTTCTGGTTTCATCAAAGTTTCAGAGATTCGTTCTGATTTCCGATCCTTAAGTAATTACGATTTCGATCTCGAAACAGAAACGACCAGCTTCAATGCTGTCTATATGATAATTTAACAGGGTGAAAGACTTGCCAACAAAAATCATCAAACCCATAAACAATTGTATACATTTTATAAAGGCACTATCTCCAATTATAATACACTTTCAATAGAAAGAACAGAAGAGCAAGAAAAGATAGTAAACCTTTTGTAAATCAGATAAAAGAAGAAATATTCAAACAAATCCATTTCAAAAAATGTTATTGAGCAATTAAGAGGTAGCAAAAGATCTTCATTACAAAGAATTAACGGTTCTAACGTCGCTCATAATTGCTTATAATTTAAAATATAATTATAATAACGTACAATTTAATATAAAATTATACAGAATTTAATACTCAATTTAAACATTGATTAAAATTACCAAAGTACAACCTGCGAATCCTTAATTGCAACTCAATTTTCGTTTAAAACCCATTCTTCTCTCTACAGCCCTTAAATTTCAGTTTCAATTATAATCGCCTTTGATCAACGATTTTATAATTTCGCGTTTCCACACAGGAATATAAAAACTATCCTGAAAATCGTACCAGGTGGAATATTTATAAGGTAATTTAAGTTGGCGATTGACATGGATGCTGAACGTAAGCTGAGCGTTGAAACGCGATCGCCGATTTCCTGCCGGGGGCCAATACGAACTTTTTACCGAGTTCTTTTCGTTTGAAGGTTCGATAATTTTGTTCCTGCGGAGGCGATACGTTGACAGGAAGCTCGTTTTCTCGCGAAGTGCCCGACCTTTCGGTTCTTTTTGTCGGCCGTATTTATCAAGACGACGAATGTGCCGTGCCATTTCCTTCGCTTTTCTCCGCGCGAGAAACGTTCCCTCCGTCTCCCGACGTCATCCCTTCTCCCAGCTGTACGTGTAAACTTATTAAACTTGTAATAGCAAAAGTTGTTTCCTCGTAGCTTGACTGGAAGTTGTTGAAAAGAAAACAGGAAGACTCAGGGAAAGAGGGATATGTACTAGAGAAAGGAACGGAACCCTTTCCTTTTCTCGGAGTCTGCTTTTCTATTACGAACTTATAAAAAGACCTGCAAAGTGTGTGCAATTGTTTATCTATATAATAAGTGACGATATTTCTTGAAACGAGTTAATTTGAATATCCCACGTCTATTTCTTTCAGAAGATTTATTGTTTCTTTTTCTTTTTCATAGTTTCTATTGAAAGAGCGTCTTCATTAAAGCGTCGTATAAAATGTGTACAATATATGACCAGTATTTCGTAACACGTGTACGATATAGGCAGATCTAAGCGACGGAAAAATATATTGAAGGAGAATGCTTATAATGTCTGACAAATTACTGTCTAGTACTACTTACAGATTTTGTTTTACTTAAAGTGTATAGAATAAAGAAGTATTACAATTTATGGCACGTATTATTTTACTTTATTGATTTGTTTGTATATTTTAAAATCGAATGTATGAATTTTCTGAATTGATAAATTTTATTATAATTTAAAATACGCAAAGCGAATGTTCTCTTCTTGCCAAATGAAAGAGACAGGTATTTAGTAATCGAGAAATACTTGTACCATTTGATTAAATGCTATGTAATGGAGCATTCAGCCGAACAATATTATCGTCAATATTTAACGTATGTCAGAGACCTCCTAAGCTTCAGACGATCAATATATATTGTCAATACAATATTGAGAACTTTACACATTGATAATGATATTGATCGTCTGAACGCTACTTAATACTACGATCAATCAAATTATGGAAACCAAATTATGGAAACGAATAAAATAAACCAATACAATATACAGTCTCCAAATATTATATACAATATTTCAGAAGTTAATATTTTTCTTCGTTTTTCTAATAATCCTTTAAAATCGTTCATTTTCCATGCCATGTAAAGATTCTAATAATCTCGGTTCACGACGATCGTTTTATGGGTCAGCTCTGATTAATCATCACAATGATGGGCATCTGAGGTAGAACGTTTTTTCGTTCAAAAAGCTCATTACACATGCGATAGCAAGGTGAAATGAAACCGTCTCTCGAAAGCGGCCACTGCGTAGCCACAAGAAGTTTCATTAGAAAAACAATTTCTATTCGAGTAGAGTGGTTCCACTACTTGAGACGATATTTACTGAATACCCGCGTGTATAATTCTCCCAGATACGCGACTGCACAAAAGTTGGGATTTAATGAATTTTTCACTTATATGCAGATCAACTACATACTCTTATATATATGTAGGATTTTATATATTAAAGTGGGATTTTTTGTCAGTTTAAAAGTAGAAATATCTCACGTACATACACCTATACATGCACCTTCACCCAGAAGTATTCATTGAGCAGTATTCTTGCTGTTCTCTGTCGAATTAACTTTAAACTGTCTCAATAATAAGATTTAAATAACTTAAGTCGTAACAATGTACTCATATAACTTATGACTCATGACAATATTAGACAGTTATCATCTATATAACATTTGCAAAAGAAAATATTTTCTTGTGTACATTGAATTAAAATTTTCTGCGAATATAACGTTCTCATCAATTATTCATAAATTAGTTAATCATATCATTATTAATCATATCGACTGATCATTATAATTTGGAATGTGAATGCAAAAGTTTTAAAGCGGATAAACTCAAGCTTTTGGCTAGTGGTGTACACGTATACATGCGCATGCCCATTCAACGTATGTACGTTAAAATCATAACGGCGTATATTATGCCCGGAATGGCGGACGCACGGTAGAAAATTCGCGGAAAATGCGAATTCGTGCAGATAGGCAACGTCTGAACAGTACGGAAACATTTCACTGAATCGCACACAGCAGATCGTCGTACAGAGATACGCTGGTACAAATCGCTTCAAGACGTATGTATATAGGCTACAGATAAATGTCCACGTATTATGCATTTTGTCTGGATCACATAATACGCAGATCGAGAACTGTGGCTGATATTGGCTCAGGGAAATAACGGGACGCATTGTAATGGCTTCGAAACAGTGACACATGTGCGTGGTTATTCCAGCTTTCCTTCGATTTATGGGCGATTGATTCGTATTTTATTTTGAAAGTTGTTTTATAAAAGAGACTACAGCTTCTAACGTTACTATCATGCATTCTGTGTGCTTTGATGCACGAATATTGTGACAATTTTTTTATGTTAAACCATAAAGTTATTGGGATTGAAGTTAGAGATAGGCTAACTTGATAGTTAGGTCGTTTTTCAATCAGAAAAATTTCTTGCGCGAGATTGAAAATTAATAAATGGACAACTAATTTAATTAACTAATTTTACCCAGGTTAGTTTTAATTCTTATAAATTTAAAGAAACAGAGGCACAAAGTTAAGAAAAATAATTGTTGTATTATATTCTGTTTATTTAAATTCTATTATATTAACCTGATATTCTTATCTCCATATTATTACGAATACGAAATCCTCTATTATATCTCGACCCAAAATTATTCGAAAATTTCCTATCTAAAATCCATCCACGTTGTCACGTTTCCATTGCAAACACGATCCATGTCTCAGCCATTAACGCGTTCACCCTTAATACGAAACGACTGTTCCGGCAAACCGAATCGCGTTATAGTATCAATTTCCTTAGAAAGCGGCACAGTTCCCAATACGTACGACGGAGTTTAATAAGGGAAAAGAGCCTCCTTCCCAGCAATTATCCTTCCTTGTCGTCCGTGGACCGAATCTGTAATAGAATTTCGATCCTACATAGGACGAGGAACGAGAAAAGGGTAGACGGAGGAAAGATAGGTTTCTCGAAGGCAACGCTGGATGGATATTGACCGATCGAGGCATCCACCGGGCGAAGACGAATAGCTGCGCGTATGTAAATGTCTGTTACGTGAACGTAACGCGAACGTCGTACAGCCGGAAGCGGGCGCCGATGCTACGCGAATTCGCACACTTCCGACCCGCACGATAAATTGCCCAAGTTCGACTCGTAATTTCACCCACGCTTTCGCGCACATGTACGTGTCTTCGCGCGTTCCCTCGTTGTATCGTCACATGCTCCATGGTTCGTCACATACAGTGTACAGTAGCTTACAAAAGTATTTCAATACCTATTTATAGAGACGTTTCATGAATGTATTATGTGTGTTATACAAAACATTTTGAAATTTCATTAGCAGTATAACGAGACGCGACTCGTGATTACGTTGATAACATTTGAAATTAATCTGAAAATGTATATTATCGATTTGGGGTTAGGTTTAGGTTATCGAAAAATTTTTCAAGAAGAGATTCATGAAATTATAGATGACAAAAGTCTTCGCAAGTATTTCTCAACTTCCGTTGCAAATTTTTCGAGTAATCTAATAGAAGTTACGAGATATTTACTGGACTATCATCCAACTTATGAATGATACTTCTTTAAACATTACTTTATTTGATAAAAATTTATAATAAAAATGCTACAAACTTTTTTGAAAGAATCCAATATACACATTTTCAAATTGATTCCAAATTTGACCAATATAATCATGACAGTCGTGCCTCGTTACAAAGCTAATGAATTTTCAAAATGTTTTATATAATGACATATCTTCATACAATATATACATAAATATTTTCCACAGTAAATGTTCAAATGTATTCCTGAACTATTGCATCTACACATACTATATCTGCTAAGTAGAAAGAATTATTTCCTTCTTCAATCGAACCCGTGAATCGGTAGATGGTTGATGAATTCTTAAAAGTTCTTTTGGAATTGGAAATTTGGTTGAGCAATAGCTGATATTACGTGCATGTATTCGAAGATTTATATTGGACATGATTTGTGGATGAATAGCGTTTTTCGTTTAGTCAAGCTTCGTGAAATTCGCGAACGGAAAATATTACTCATTTTATGTCGATAGAAGGTTTTGATAAAAAGTTTTGGTAATTTTTCTTTTAACTTTCTTTTAAAAAGTTTCTTTTCGTTGTGATTGCATTTTATTTCGTTCGAAGCTGTCTTACATGCGTTTTTTAAGATTTGTATTCGTATAATTAATACATTAAAATGGCTTTTAACAGTATCATAATGATTTTGAGGTAGTACTTTTTCGTTATGATTCATCTTCGACATGGCATTCGCTCTCTTTTTTGCTCGCTTCCTCTTTTCCCTAAGAAAGACCTTAACAAGTTCCAAGATTGTTTGCACGTAAAATTACATTGCTTTCGAAGAGTACATAAAACTTAATGGGACTACTTGGAAACTTTTTGAGACTTCCTCGCGAACTGACCACTTTGAGCCCACTTCTTGAAATTATAAAATGAAGAAGCATAGAAATACCCTCTTCAAATGAACTTTCCTTTTACCGAATAAAATATTCAGTTTCAATATTACTTTCTTACAATAAGAATACACATATCGAACGGATTATTTTAGAGATTCCTTAAATAATTAAAACGATTTTAGATCCACGTGGAACTTTCGTAATGCGTGGATCGACTTTCCATTATCCTTTTCTATCATACTATTATTAAATAGGAGGTAATTAGCTTTTCTTCATTTACTCAAATGAATAAAATACTTGAAAATATGTTTTAGAAGAATTACACAGATTCTAACAAGCGGTAATAATAAGAAAATAAAAAATACAATTCTTAAAATTTAACAAAACTTCATCTTGATCGTAAACTACGACGACTCTTGTAATGTAATAACTTCTGTAATAAAATTGTCTGTTATATTGCTTCCCAACAATTTTCTCTGTTTCAACTTACTTCGTACCGTGCAATACGCATTAATTTCATAAAAAATTAGCGGCTATCAAAATATTGCAAAACACATCATAATAAAATACGACATATGCGAAGATAAAATAAAAAAAGTCTCGGATAGTAGCTTAAACGAGTTAAATATTTTTGCAAACTCGAATGTAATGATAAATAATGATATTAATGATAAAATACAAATGCGAATGGGCGAATCGAAATTGACTAAGTCGGAATTAATCAAAGCGTGCATCAAACCGAAGACTGATTGATGCGTCCTAAGCCTGAAATTTATGGAGCTAACCATTAACTTAACATATCAGCGTATCTCTCACACGGGCTAATACGATCAGGATTATCCGAAATTAATTTAACAAAATAACAGGAGACCGTTATTCTGCACAGGACGGCTGACACTGTATAAACACAAGCCAACGTACATTAAAGGATGTAACGTTGTTGTTGCTATCGACCCACGATACTCTGAAGAGACCATTCTTGACCGATAGTGAAACATTCGCAAAGCGTTTGATAACAGTGAAACTTTTAATGATTACATGCGCAGATTGCTATTTAGATCCACGATACTGCGTTGAAAGTATTCTTAACCACTAGTAGAATATTGACGAGCTACTTTTCAATATCGATAAAATTTTTAATGATCATAAAGTAGATGAAATTTAATAAATTGGTTAAAAGCTTAAAAGGTTTATTATATCGAACCTGGGTACTCTGATGAAAGTATTCTTCATCGCTGGTAGAACATTGACAAGGTTTTAGACGTCAATGTCGACATCAATATTAACGATTATAAAGCAGATAACATTAGATGAACTTATTAAAAGCTTGGGAAAAAATTTTAACGAGTTTAAATTGACCTACGAGTTAAATATTTCTTAAAAATATAAATACTTTTCATTACGTTGTGCCACGTAAAAGAACAACAATTTTAAACACGATATTTACCATTAAAATAAAATATAAGAACTCTTCAAGCTTTTGATTAAAGGATTCTTAATTCATTATTTAATATTTATACATATTGTATTTTTTTATATTTATTTATACATTAATCCTGTCGTAAAACTATCGTTTCAGATTACCAAATGGACACATTAATTTCGAGAAGTTCTGGCAACTGGCGAAACAGGTGACAGAATTCATTGCTTGGAAACAAGTTGCTTGTCCATTCGAGAAGAATCCGCGTGTCATTGCTTTCCTTCAGGCGAGCCCGGTGCTGACTGAAAATGGTAAAAGTTTTTAACCTGTTTTTATTCGATTCGTATATAAGAAGAGAATTAATGAATTGAAAATACAATAAAGAACAAAAGTAATTGAATGAAACGTGAAATTGCTTTTAAATTAATCGGTAAAGAATAGAATAATATTTAAAAATAAGATATTACTTTCGAGAACTCGTATAAAATAAAATTGCATTGCTGTTACAATATTTCAGATTATTTCATTGGAAACTAAAGTAACCTTTCTTTTGTAATTAATAAAAAAGAAACTATTTTTAGTTATTTAGATATTAAAAAATATTTTATTCGTTGCAAGCTTCGCCAGCATTACTCTAATTTATTTCTTTTGATAATATAGCTTTAGCTCTGGCGTCTTTCGAGTGTGAACCACCAGACAACAATCCAGAGAAAGAACGTTACAAAGCATTGAAGTAAGTGATCTCAATTTACGTTTAACAAAAGTCTTTAAACTTTAAATTTTTATCTGATACTATGCATCTAGTAAGAATTCAAAATCATAAAATTCAAAGTAGTTCTTCCAATAGTAAGTGAAATAAATAGATGAAATCTCTACTTATGTTCCATCTTTTTATTTATACTCATAAAGAAAAGAATTTACAGAAAAGAATTTGTACTCCATAACTTACAATTTAGGATAAGTTACAATTTACGTAATGATAATATTAACAAAATGTAATAGAAGAATTTTTATCGTTTTTATTTATTTAATATCTTATTCGACACAAATCTGACATTTAATTAAAACACAGCTTTCAGTCGCACTAAATCACGTTCGTTTTCTTCAACTTCCTCTCGGCAGGTCTGAACTGAACGCTCAGTGAAAAAGAGCAATCATGCAACGCGTCGAATGGGAGCGATACTGAGATAGACGCACTCTTCTAAACTTCGTTCCAAACAATTAATCAGCCACGAATCTCTCTTACGAAAAGGGAAAACGAGCTTAAGCAACTAACATCCAGCGAGAAAACAGCGAAAAAGAGAGAAGAACATCGCAATCGTGAACAAGAGACACCCGTACGATGACGAAACGTAAGAAAAAGAAGAAAATTCAAATTGTAGCGATTTGCTCGCGAACGACAAACGAGAAGAAGAAAAACAATGATTCATCGTAGTGATCTCGCGTCATTTAAGGACACCCTTTAAGTGTACTAAAACGATCAGTGCAATCGTCTCGACACTTTCTATAAAATGCTCTCAACTTCGAATTCCATTTCTCTTAACCACCAATTTATCAAATACTTTATTACACTTTTCAGTCGTGTATTACGTAAAACAATATTATACGTATATCAATACGACTTAAATTTTATCGAAATGAAATCTCATCAGACCGAATCTTCGAATCGAATTTACAAGATCGAAATAAATATTCGATCGTGTTCCATTCACAGTGTTGTTGCATTACATACATCGAAGCAAAGAGCGCTCTTCAAAGAAAGAGACATCATAGGTAAAAACTGCTCGAAGAGGCGACTCTAAGATTCCAAAGTTCGAACAAAGGAAACAGAGATCGATTGCACCGATTGAAATCGTCTATCGATCAAGCGTACTTCGGTATACATTGAAAACGAAGCTGATCTGTTAGTACGAACATGAAAAAAAAAAATTCATTGAACAGTATCGCGTAGCAGTAAGTATAGTTCCTAAGCCCGAGGCCGAACGAAGAATCGTTCCTCGATCGCGAAAATTTCACAATTGTGGCACAGCCTCGTGAACATTCGTTTTCGAGGAATCGTTTCGTACATTTTGGCCGACCCTTTTTGTACATAGTCCTTTTGATATACGCTAACAAAACTCCTAGGTGTGGAACAGAGGATAATGGAAAAATAATAAAAAAGAAGAAAATAGGTTCGTTCCTGTAGAGTAAGCTCGAACGTTGTCGTTTTTAAGGTTCTAGGTTACACGTTAGTAACAGACGACGGTCGTCGTGCACGTACTTAACGAACGAGAAAGACGAAGAGAGGAAAGGGAAAGATAGAGAGGAGAAACGTTTGACAAGATCAGTAAGAGAGGACACGACCCGGTAGTAACGCGCGCGGCTTTATGCCGTTTGCAGCTTTTCAAAAAGCGTTTCCATTGTCCCAATGTTGACGATGTCGTTTGGGTTTTTTCGAGTGTTCACGCGGTGACGAGCGCGAGATTACAATTTCTCTCTTTTTTTTTTAAATACGTTCGTCTGTACTTTTTTCGCGAATAAAAAAATCCTCGTGTAAGAGTAAATCTTTTTTGGTCTCGGTGAACCGTTTCATTCGCGTCTACCTAATGGAGATATGTTCATTAGAATTTTTATTTTACATACATATGTATATTACCGCTGAGAAGTATCCAGATACCTGGTTATTTTCAACAGAATATATTTTAATTAGAAAATTACGGATAAATCAATGGTTTTATCCTTTATAATTATTATAGCTACGTACAATATGCTGCGTATTAGCATAGTGCTGTAAGTCAAAATTTTAACAATCACGTGTTTTAGCTTTTAAATGTATTGTCTCTTTAGTCTCATAATTAATTAAGTTCCAGTTTTATTCTCTATCATAATATACTTTCATAATTTAATGAAATACAATCAAGCTTTTATAAACTAACAGTGAACTGACTTACATCATTATAATCCTTGCTAATTGATTTTTGCAAATCGTTAAAACATATTACTGCCATGTTTTTTAATGGATAATTTAGATTTATGCCTTGGTGATTTCATAACAGGTAACAAGTGCTGCTTCTAGTTACTCATATAATAATTCATCACTAATTTGTATACTTTGATTAAATTCATGCACTGTTACCACAAATCGATCAAAGTATCTGGATATGTACGCACGGTGATGTAAATATTAAATCGAAGCAATTTTGGAATATCGTTAAAAGCTTAACGTTAAAAGTTTCATTTGGCTTGCGGTAATTTTAGCGGCGACGTTAACGCGTACGTCGTTTGATAGATTGATTTTTAGCTCGCTATGTATGCTGTATGTGATACATTATAAAAAGTTAATCGAAGGTTCAGCGTATCGAGAAAATTTCACTCGAGAACTCACTTTTATTTGTATATGAAAATCAAAAGGGAAAAATGTGGTAAATCTATTTCTGCCAATTCTCCGTTAGATATTAGTAGCGAAAGTTAAAGTTTAACAACATGGAAGGCTTTTCATGATGTTAAAAAAACTAAGTTTCCTTTTTCTATAAAACATTTTTTTCATGACAGAAGAGCCGGGAACCTGTAAGAATTATCTCAAGGAATATTTTGACAAGTGAAATAAGCTTTTTAAAAATATAATCTCGAAGCTACTCTTTGAACTTGAACAGCTATTAAAAACGAGAAATATGACTTATCACGTCTTTCACCTATGGTATCCGTATATCTTCGTGTGCTTCTACAAGAATCGAGAAGTTCTTGTCTCTCTACTGAATATCAGCTGAAAAAGAAGAGAAAACATTTGAAACGCGCGCGTCACCGTTAAAATCTAACTTCGTATTTTTGAACAAGTTTGAACAGAGTATGATCGATCTGTCCGAAATCGAGCCCAGTAATAAGGTAATGACTTTTTCTTTTCCTTTTATTCGTTCTCCGAATGAACTCGCGATACAAAAGGAAGAAACGCAGAGATAAATGGACGAACTGAGGGCGAAGGTGTTTTGAGAAAAATATAGGGACCAAGAGTTCGTTTTTTCAAGAAGGTAACCGAAAAATCGTGAATCGTGATCCAACGATCGCGATCTAAATGGAGGAAACGCAAAGGCAGACTGTCGAATTTTCCGCTCGCTAACTCGTAGCTTCGCGTACTGAGAGAAACACCTTTGCAGTCATTAGGCATTTAAGGCTAATCTAGGCGATTTGCGTCTAGTTATAATTACGAGCTGCGTACAACGTATCAAATAATTTGTTATTTTTATTTAAAATATCTGCAAGATATATGATGTATCTAATTATTCACTTGATTAATTATTTTCATCGTATGTAAAAAACTGTTTCGCAGTTTAAATACTATGAAAGTACGCATTCACACGCGATAAAATGTATTTGTACATTGTTCTATTTTAATTTAATTATTTATACGAACGTATTGTACGTTTTCTTTTGCACTCCCTGTACGGCGAGTTCTTTAAGACAAGTTGAGCTTGTGTTTGAGTAAACGAACTATTTCGTAGGAGTTTTAAATAACGTATTCAGTAAATGTGTACAAATCTTTTGTTATACGTTTGTAGTATTATTTTCGTGAGTTTGTTGTATAGATATTGGGTGAAAAGTATTTAAACGAATCAGAGGCAGCTCTTCTTGCCTTCAGCTTTTAGATTGTAGTCTAGTGTATCTCTTTTTTACTGTTCCTGTGTTATTTATGCGATCGTATTATGGATGTAGAAGGAAAATTCTGTAAGTTCTAAAATTGAGGTTTTGAGAAAAATACTTTCCTTTTTTTCACAAGAAATATAAAAATTTCTGTTCTATTATTTTTCATCCTGGAAGAATGAGAAGATTACATTGAATTACAGATTGTTGTATAATTTGAAACTGTGACATTCTCTTTTAAAAATACGATTATCCATCGTTATATTATATTTTATACAATTTCTCAATTTCGTACAATCTTGTACATCCTACAATTTCAAAATGAATAACTTCAATTAAATATAAACTTAACGGATTTTTCTTAGATAGCCACGGTGTTATACAATATGCAATATTTTATTATCGCAAAATATTTTTCTATACTTATCTAACGCACGATGTTTATCCGTTTATTTATAACGAAGTATCTTTAACGCTCTGTTTCGCGTCACAATAAACAGTAAACGTTTCTCGTAGGTGTTAGCACCTTCGATAAATGTATCTTGCTCGCCGTTCTCTCAGTACGAGAATCAGAAAAAGAGAAACAAACGTGTATCATATGCAACAGAATAGCGTCGTATGTACGAGGACGAACCAGAGTCTACGCGAAGATCGCGTAATAAAGAAAGTATAATTCATTGATCGAGCCACCAAAATCGGGGATATGTTATACGCCAGACTCCTTTCTTTGGAAATCGTTTGATAAAAATCATCATAGATGTATATTCCGAGGAATTCAAACGATATTACAACAATCGTTCTAACGTAAGTTTTTAGTAACATTAGGATAATTTAATTTTGACGAAAATTATCGTACGTGTTGATGAAGGTATTAAAATGTTAAAAAATGACAAAATCGATGGTGGATGTAATGAAAAAATTCTAACTTAATATTTTGGTGGATTAATTCGATTATAGTATGTTATATTAATTTGTATAACACAATTCATAAAACATTCAGTGACCAGACATAAACCAAGCTCAATTTACCCCTGAATCTAATCTAGATGTAATTCAGTCCTAACTTACACCTACCATCCAACATAATCCAGTCCATCATTCGACTTAATCGAAATGTAATTTAGATAACGAATCGATTTGATCATCCCCTTGATCTAGTTCAAATTGAAGCTCTAGAACTATTAGGTGCCTGTGTAAATATCTATTTAATCTTATTTACACAATGGTCATATGAGTATATATGTATATATTTTAAATTGTGTAATACAATGTTATTTTTATCAGGAACTTTCGTATTTGTAAAAATTGTTACTATCTTTTAATATTAAAACGCTCGTATGAATCACTTATTTGGCATGTAATAACGAGAAAAATAATAGACAAGTGTTTACTTAAATAATTTGTTAACGAAAGAATTAGATTACATCCACGTAAAATAGTAACTATTTAAAGTTCTAAAGTAATTCAATACTTCCATCGCAACACGTACATTCGCTATCAGAATCCATCGTTCCATTCGTATCACAATTCATTACAAAATTCACAATTGACTTTTGCAATCCTTCTTTCACTAAAATCACGTTCAATTTTTACAAAATTTTCTTTATAAACACTTCACCACACCTGTAAATATTCACGACGATATCTCATCTCTTTCTCCATCGATTTTATAAAACTAACATAAAAGTCAACTCTACACAAAAAAAAAAAAACTCCACCTCAAAAAATATCGCTCAAATAAATCAAGGAATGAGTCTGGCCATCCCGAGAACGTTCTCACGTTAGAATTGTAACGAACAGTCGACAATTATCCATGCACGTTTATCATAAACCATAACACGATTAATCTGTCGAACTTATCGTAAGGAGTAAATAGTTAACGAGTGTTATCGTTGTAAGCGCATCGCGTTGTCAATATTCCAAGAGAGGAATCTCTGTAATACTACACACCCATCCGAACGATCATTAACTTGCCAAGGTCCGTGATTCACGTCGGAGACGTTCACGTTCTCCCCGAACAAAATATTATAACTAAAAATTATATGCAATTCCCTTATACGAAAGTATATGCGATACCTTCTTATACAAGGTGATTTTTTCGTTAGTTGAAAAAAATTCAAAGGCAGTGCCGCCACATTGCGGATCGTACACTGTCGCGTTTTCATATTATATGTAGTATACATATATAAGTCGTTCGTACTCTAATCTAGGATCTACGGATCCTAGAAGGTCGATATTGGGTTGCAATCACGTACACTCAGTGTTAGGACACATTTTCTTCTCTTTTTCTCAAATTTGTTTAATCGTCTATCAAGACCACTTACTCTTCTTCGACTGCTTTCACATTACTTCAGGGTAATGGCTTTCAACTTCTTATCTTTAATGAGCCAAAGGCTTAAGTCGTTACATGCATATAAAATACATACAAAATCTGATATCGCTGACATATATAAACACATATATTATATAAAAAAAGACATTTTATTTATAATATCAATTATAAAATTGTAATCATCTTCAAACTGCTTAACGCTTTCAATGCTACAGATCTCATCATAGTGACACGCAGTGACACTAATTGAAATATTTCAATTAAAGAAACAATTCAAATTAGGTATGCTAAGTATTAACAGTATCCTATTACGGATGGCAATCTTGCACGTTATGACTTGACCAACTAAAAAATCACCCTGCATCTTATACGTATAATAAGAAGGTACCTTTTGCTTGTATCAAGGGAGAAATGTACGATGATCTCGTTTCGGCAGCCAGACGATTCTTTTTCACAGCCGTCTCGACTGATTTCGCGTGGACTTAACTTTGATTTCACGACGAAGCGAATGGTCGTCGCGATATTTTCTAGCGATCGCTTTTTTCTACGATTTTTCTAGCACGAAAGTGACGAAGGGAAAGCGTGTTCGAAACGACGACGAGGCGAATTTTCGACGACCAGAGCCAGGGAAATCGATCGAGCGTCGTGTGAAATCGATCTTCAAACGAGAGATTAAAGGGATAATTATAAAAAGGGCGGAGAGTCTGAAACACGCTGGCACGCGTCTTTCTGCCCCGTTTTAATGAATCCGCAAGGACATTGAACTACGTAACGATTAACCCTAATAGTTGCGATTCTGTACATAAAAAGGAAAGTCGTGTATATATATATAATTATATGACACATAAACATATGCGTATATCTATGCGTTATCTAGGGTGTAAGGTTGGATAGGTCGTAACCGAATTTAATGGAAGAGCCACGGCGTGAAAAAAACGAAGGTATCACGTGAAATGTGGTTCCTTCGTGTTTTCTTCGATGCCGTCGTGCGTCGACATAGAGAATCGAGGCCTGTCGACCACGTTAATCGCCGATCGATCGATCCGAGATCGCCTAACGATACCTTCTAGTACACAAGAACTACATTCACCTTTGAATGATTGATTGATTGATTGATTGATTCGGAGAGAATACGAACACACTTGCTTACTGTCTAGTCACTAGATCGTTAGTCGGAGGTCCGTGGTCGTGTTCGCGTCGCGATTCGAAAACACGAGCACTTGCGTTACAATGTCTTAATTAAGAATTCTTTTATGATATATTTGTGATTCTACGAGTTAAGAATTTAAAATTTATGTAAAATCCTGTTTTTATTTCGCTTCATTTTGGATTCCTTTTGTAGCCTCTTTGAGAAGAATTTTTACGGATCGGTAGAGAAAAGACTTTTATATAATATTCTGTTACATATTAATTGTAATATTGCAATTTAAATTAAAAGTATACAGTCATGTTAAAGCTTAATTAAAACTGTGTATTTTGGTTTCAAAGATTTGCGCAGTTCCGAGATTAATTTACTCGGATCAGTGGTTTTCAGTGTCAGGACCTTTTGTTACATCTTTTACATCGCAGAATTTTTTATTATTTTATTTTTCTTAATTTATTTTTCAAGTACATCATGCAGGATGTATGTAAACTGTAGATGAAGTTGAGAAATGGTCGACTGTAAACCAAGAATAACGATTAGTTTAATAATCCTTTTATAAGTGAGCTATTTTATGGATTTTATTTTATAAAAACCCTATCGTTACAATGGGAGAAAATTGATGGGATATTCAAAATTGAATTTTTTAAATATTATTCAAGTACGATGATCTTGAACATCTTACTACATTTATTTATTTGTTTTCACTTGTTATTAACTTTTAAGGAAACAAATCTACATCCAAAATGTTGTTTTAATTTCCTTACATCAAGAAAATCTTTTTATTAAATAATCTTTAAATTGAAATAAGTGCCACGTTTTCTTATCGAGTCAGAACACGTATCGCGTTATGCCTAAATTAAGAGTATTCGAGTTAGAATTAACGTTAAGTTTCGTGTTAAGCGTATTTTTGGTCGACATTCCCTTAATTATAAGGCGTTTATAATTGCACGATAAAGAGTTTTATGTAGGTCAGCGTGTTATTTCATTCGCCGATTTCGCTTGCGTGTAATTTTCTTTATTATATTTCCCCGTCGATTCCATCCAGAATAATCTCGTGACGATCGTTGTTCCTTTCCCAGTGAAGGGTCGAACATTTAAAAACTCAATCCTACTATAAAAAAAAGAAACAGGAAAAGAAAAAAATTAAAAAAAGATAGGAACAAAATCGATCGTTGCAGATTTTCATCGATCGAATTTAACGATGTTTTTTTAGATTCGATATTGAAATGAGAAAATCCATGTAACTAGTTGAACAATCGACAGCTCGATTCTCCCTTTTTTTTACCATTTACAATTCTATAGTCGAAAGTCCTTAAAATAAGAAACATACTTGTCAATATATTTAGGATATTCAATTTATACAGCTGTTAGTTCGAAAGTAATCGAATTCGTAATGTATGGAGAAAATATGGAACGATGCGTGACAATTTGTCTTTGTTATCTTTTCATTCATCAGTTGCCATTTCTTTCTATTTAAATCTATCTTACATTAAATATCTCTAAATTTTGTATTCCCAATAGAGAATGTACAATTTTTACATTATTTTCCAATTTCATTCTATATAGTTTATCCTATAATTCAATATAAAAATCATTGTGATAAAGTTCAGTACATATACCTAATGAAAGTGGAAAAAATATTCATCATCATTTTAAAATTTATAATAATCGTACAGTCTTTTTTTCATTCTAGTATTTCATCAACCAATTTCCTGTGATTTCTCGATAATTATTATTTTTATCTAATTTTACAAAGACAAATATAATATACAATGGCAAGAAGCGAGAATAAATCCATACAACTGAATAACTGCCAATGTTGCAATAAAGTCAATAAAACAAGAATTGTTTATAGATGATCCAGCTGTCGATCGATCAGCCTAAGTAGATTACGTACAACGATTTCTTACTAATGTTACATAACTTTTTGCAAATCTCGTAACATAGATTACCGAAACCTTTATACCATTTTTCTTTCTGTCGTATTCGTCTCATCGTTTGTACATCGATTTTTATTATCCAAAATACGTGGAAAATTTTGGTTTCAGCGCTTTTCGTTTTCATCAAACCGAATATGTTGGGACTATTGTACATAAATAGGCTCAAACATGTAACAGCGACAAGACAACAATTACAATTATTGTAGAAACGATGATGTCTTACGAAATAAACTACAGATTAATGGACGTTTCTCCAACGAGTATTCTTCAAAGCACCACCACACCAAAACTATGTTAAATACAACATGAACATATTTAAATAATCGAATCCGAATTGCTTTTTTAAACAATTTTAAATTATTTATAGCGATCAAAACTTTTTAAAGAAATTTAATTTTATGACCAATTCTCTTCTGAATATTTTCATACCTTACTTTGTTGATGCGAATTCATGCCAAACTTTGCAACAGATAAATTTGTTTCTTATTTTATAAATGTTTGTTGAAAATTAATATTAAATAATGAAGAATTAATATATTACACAAATTGTACAAATAATTATGGAAGTTCTTTATTGTTATTAAAATCAAACTACTTAAATAACTAATAATGTTTAACGTAATAATAATTATCCTGTATAATAACTTATATCCACAATGTTAATAAGTATACGATTTAAATATCGCAGACATTTTGTTCAGGTATTTTACAGAACAATTTTTGTCAATAAAATCATGACACAATTTTAGAGATTCCAAATTAGATTTTATCTTCCTGCAAGAGAATCTTTGATTTTTCGATCGATCCATTGACGATAATGAGAAACCCGAACATAAACACCAGGCTTATTGGCTCTTCCACAGTGTTGTCCCCAACTCGTAAGTCCATACAACGTGAAAGCTCCTACATCGAAAGAAAAAAACAAAAAGAAGAAAGATTAATAAATACTGACTATATAAAATATTGATTCTACTATAGTGATTGAATGGAAGAGGATAGTCTTTCTGATAAAAGATTCATTCCTTAAAAACAGAAGACTCGAATTAAAAATTGTAGAACTTTTAATATTCAATTAGCTTCGATTTAGCAGAATACATTTTTACTGATTTGTTGTTCATAAACTACACAATGGCTTGACAATAAACATTCAACTAGACGTATTTACTATTAAAAATATTACTTTTAAAACATGCCTTACAAATGTGTGTAAAATACGAACTTTTTAAATAGTCGTTTCGTTCTATATCGGATACAACATGGAAAAGTTTCATTAATTTGTCAAACTTTCGTAACATTACCGTTGTGTAAGCACACCAATGGTCCACCAGAGTCTCCATCACAGGTGTCAATACCCTCATCGAGGTATCCGGCACAAACCATTCCATCGCTGATTGCACCCTCGCCATAAACGTGTCCGGCACGACACACGGACTGATCTAATAACGGTATCCAGCCGTATCTCAGATCTTTGGAATGAGCTATACAACAAGCGAGCAACATATTACAGTCTCGAAGGAAATCCTCGAGTTCGTAGAAAATTATTTTAAACTCAATTTGAAGCTGATTATCCATTGAAGCGAGAAAAAATAATTTCGTATCAATAGTTAAAAGATTCACGCTAAAATTTTCTCTGAATTTAGTTTAATATTATTCCGTACCTCTGGAATTTAATTTAATAGCACCTTGATGATTTTATTTTAATCGTTAACCTAATGGTTGATCCATATATTAGTATCAATTCTAATATTTTATATCATTTATGATACATAAATATACATCATAGCAGTTTTAATATACGTATACTTTTTAAATAATTTTTATTTTCAAACACATAATATAATATAATATAATATAAACGTATTCTTTCTATATTTTTTTTAAATTACATGTCACTGAGCATTTCAATATTGAAATTAATTGATTGTTATCTTACTGATATATATTATGGTTTATCATTCAGAAAAAAGGTTTATAATAATCTTGTAAAATGCTAAAAAATGGATTATCATAAAAAATTAACTTATCACGTGTGAAAGATAAATTATTTCGTCAACTGATTTATTATTATAATATCATGAATCTAACAATTTATTCATTTTTTATTTATATTTCATTTCGTATTTATATTACTTGAACCCAATGCAATTAAAATTTATTTAATTTTGATGGCAAATCTAATTAAGGAACCATCCACTTAACAGGCTAATGATATCTTCAACGCGCCACTTACTTGATTTCCCAGTCTCGATGCTGCCAAATCCACTAATGCTGCAATTAAGACCTGCCGGATACTCGGTGTTCTCGGATGGCAGGCAAATTGGCATAACATTCTTGCCAAGAGGAATTCCTCGTTTTTTCAGCAACACGAGAGCGATATCGTTGTTCATTCGATGCCCTTTACGGAACTCTTCGTGAACGTAATAATCTTCGATATCGGCGTCGATTTCAGTTCCTTCCGTAATCTTTACGTATTCACATAATCATTACAAAACGTATTTATAATATATTCCAACGTGATTTAAACGTATATCTTAACACGAATAAAATTCTTTCATAATGTTAACGCTGTTAATTTTATACTTGAAAATTATTAGGTACGAAAGTATCTATGTAATTTTTCTAATAAATAATTTTTACCTAGGCAGCACTCGGAATGAAAGGTTTTAATTACCTCTGTATTGTAATCACCAGCACGAACGAAATAGGTTCCTTTATTGTACCCTTCCAAGCAATGTGCAGCGGTGAGCACATGCAACGGAGAAACAATTACCGCTCCACACCAATGATTCGATCTACTATGTCCTCGTACACGTATACTGGCCTACGAATATTGTCAAAAAAAAAAAATGTTAAAAAGTTACAATAACAGTATTCCACTGTGTATAAAAAGATTTATTTTTATATCTCTAGTTAATTCTATAAATTCAGACGTTCGTAATTGGTATTCGAAAAACAGTAAAAAGAAAAGAAATTTTAAGGGAAGTGCAATTGATTACTACAAATTTGTGATACGTAAATTCTATTTAGAATTAATCTATTTTCATAATTTAATAATGTAAAATTATTCAGAATTATCCAAATTTTAATCGATTCAAATTTAAAATCGAATATTCTATCAAAATGCGAGTTAATTAACATTTGTTAGTTTAACGTTAGTAAGACGTAGCTTCTTTCGACTAAGGAAAAAGTCCA
Source organism: Bombus impatiens (assembly GCF_000188095.3). NCBI lineage: Eukaryota > Metazoa > Arthropoda > Insecta > Hymenoptera > Apidae > Bombus > Bombus impatiens. Next base: position 284,410 of record NT_176483.1, read on the forward strand.
ATGTACCTGCCAAGGATAGGATCCTTTCGGTGCAATGTTACCTCGCACCACCTTTTCGAATATAAGATCCTCATCCTCATTGAAGTCTTTAAATCGCCTACCGCAATTGGTCGGAAGTATATCATTGATGTCCTTCTCTGGCAAACGCGACACAGTCTCCCAGTGCAACTGCAATTATTTATTCGGTGATTGCATTCGTGGATTAAGCGGACAAAGGAGATGATCAAGGTCAAGGATTCAAGTAAACAAGCCTCGTAATCGTTGCGTAAGCTCATCATTTATTGAACTAAGATTAAGCGCGCTATCGATCGTTTACAAATCTCTCGATAGTTTACTATTACAACATAGCACCGATTGAGCCATTGAGTGTCTTTTTTTAAGCTTTAAAAATTATAATAAAATTACATCATAACATTAAAAACTGAAATATGTCAATTTAATTAATAATTAATTAAAATTACATTATACAAAAGTAAGTTTCATTATTGAACTAAGTATTAAGTAACTTTGAAATTTTACCTACTATAGGAGTAAATGTTTCTGAAATTATTTTTATACAATCCAAGTTTCCTTCTGATCGTATATAAAATTTGTTTTTTTTTTTAATTAAATCATGAATGTTAGTCTCTACGTTAAACAATAAAATTAAATTAATTTTCTAATCTTTAATTTAGCTATTGAACCTTGTCTACGCAAGAGTAAATATTTCTGCAGTTACTTTTATAAAATCCAAGTCGCAAGTTTGATTGTACAAATTATTAATATAAATTTAACTTTACATATAAGTCTCTACGCCAAGAAATAAGATTAAATTACGAATTGATTCACTAATTTTTAATTTGTTCGCAGCACAGCCATCACTTTAACGTCTACAGCCAGTAAAGGATTTGATTAAATATACATCGAAGGAAATTACGATCTGACTTAGAATTTACGGCCTCTGTCGAGAGAGAATGTTTCAATTTACCTTGGAATCGTTAACGTCTCCAGGTGTACAAATCACACCTGCGTCCTCGTCGTGATTGCAATTATGTTGACCCCAGTGATTGTGCTCGCATCGATACAGCTGGGTCTCGTTTCCGTAACAGAAAACCTTAATCCGAAAAATGTTACACTTAAATAAAATTAAACATGAACGAGAAAGTGTAAATTGCGAATTTTTACAATTTACAAACTAACGACACCTTGTATTAACATGGGGCAAATTAGTAACAACGAAGAAATATTCCTATCTTTTAAATTGTACAATTATGTAAGTAGCAATAAGAAAGTAAAAATTTTAAAACGAAAGAAAGAAAATATAAATATATATACACTGAGATGAATGAAATTATTCTTGGAAAATATTATTCGATATGAGGTAGTATAAATATAAAAAAGACTTAACAAAGAAGCTACGCGTTATTAGTACAAAACAAAGGACTGCGTATTACCTAAATTAATTGATAATTGATAGAAATAAATGCCTAGAATTTATTTGATATATATTAGAATATGGTGATAATTAAAAAGCTTCCAACACTGTCCTTCGTTTGACAAAACTTACTTCATCCAGCCAAATTGGTCCTTCTCCTGGACCAAAGTAGCCGTCTTTCTTTGAAGTTGCAGGTCCACCGTATCCCAAGGATCTACAAATCACCGTTGCAGTTGCAATTGAGAAATCGTCGTCACAAACGGTACCCCATATACCATGATGACGAACTTCGACCCTTCCTTCTAGTGGCGAACTTCCATTCGCTAAACGAACCTCGAACGGTGCCTAAAATGAACATTTACGCAAAAGTTTTTAAAAGTTACTATTAATACGATCGTATAAAAACATTATTAGCATCCGTATATACAACATCAATATTTTCTTTCGTCTTATTTAATAGAATCTCAAATTTGGTAGAATCTTAATTCGCTGTCGTGTTGAAATATTGTAAAAACCATCTAAATTAAAACTCCTAATACTCTAAATTTAATACTCGAAAGAACATCATAACATAACATTTTCAAAAACGCATAGATAATTAATAAAACCCTAAGTGAAAAAGGAATCTTAACTCGCTATCTTATTCAAAGCGAATAAAACTCGTCTAAATTAAAACTCCCACCTAGTATCCCAACATCTACACTTACAAACCATCATGATACAACATATTTTGCGAAAACATACACGCAATCCATATTTCTCGCTAATATTATCCTGAAAATTGATTTATCGTACCAAATCATTCATACTATCAAACTCATTTTTCAATCACCTGCCAATTCCACGTAAAGAGTCACAGAATAATTCCACCAACGTTGCAAGAAGCAGAAAAGCTTCCACTTTAAAATGCTTTTTGTTTCAAGTCGACACGACTTTCCATTCCTGAGATATCGCCGTTCAAAGCCAGACGTAATTTTTGCCGCTTTATGCTTCTGTCTCGCTCGCACAGTCGGACCTCTCGCTCGCACGCTTCACTGACCTGACCCACGAATGGGCCATGTGCGCTGGTCAGTGACAGACGTCTAGCCCACTTTTTTTGCTACTGCCGGCCGGGCGTACGCATTACCACGAAAAAAGGTAGGTCACACCGTCTCCAAGGATTTTAAATCCCATTCATATCATATGTTTTGTACGATATACTTTAAAACGTTATATCTCCGGAACGAATTAAAGTATCGATTTGAAACAAAATGGATTTTCAAGAGTATATCTTCCTCTATCTGCTGAGCATGATAAGTTTTTGGTTTTTTATCTTTTTATAAAGGTTTTTCTATAACCAGAGTTAATCTTATATCGAGAAGTTATATCTCCGGAACGAATTAAGATATCGATTTGAAATAAAATGAGTCTTCTAGAATACATTTTTCTATATCGGAGAATGATAAGCTATATTCTTTTTTTTTTTTTTTGCTTTTTATTTTTGCAAAAGTTTTTTATGATCGCAGATAATATTATATCGCAAGTAGGTTTACCGGTATTTGTTAACGCGTAAAGTTTCTGTGCTGATTAAGAAAATTGCTACGGGCAATAAGACCTTTACAAGTTGTATTAACAATAAAATTATCGATGAATGAAGCGTACAATTTGTACGAAAGAAGACAAGATGAATGAAGTACGAAAAAAGAAATAACGCGAAGAAAAAAGATATCTTTGTATAAATGTTCATAAAAGACGTAAATAGTAACTTCCAATAAACGTCCAAATTTTTTAATATCAAAATTTACGTTTACAAATTGCTAATTCTACTCACGTCGCAATGTTCAGCACTCTCATCCGAACCATCCGGACAGTCGACAACCTCGTCGCATATAAACGCCGTTGGAATACACGCCGGACTTTTGTCGCACTTCCAGTGACCCTCCTGACAAGTATTAACTGCAGTCTTACAAACGATACCTACTGCTTCTTCTGGTTGGCAATCATGCACACCCCAGCTATAAAATGAATCAGAATTTTTATTAAAACATTCAAACAATTTTTTACTTAATTTGCTAGAGTTTCTATGTGATGTATATAGGATATTTTACGATGTTTTAAATTAAAATTACCCATCAAAATCGCATTCACGTAAAGAAGTCTCGTTGCCTCGACATTTCAATTGATCTACCATGAATCTGGTGGCTGGATTCATATTTCCAAAGAATCCCCCTGGCGTAACTTCCAGGGCACCAAGACCAAAACCAAGCTCTTTGCAAATTACCTCGGCATCGATCATTCCAAACCCATCGTCGCACACTTGTCCCCAAACACCCAAAACTGCAAAAATTGTTTACGTATAGTTAAGGGTTGATCTTAAAATAGATAAATCTTTTAGAAAATATTATTTTTTGTCATTTTTATATTTGATCATCTTCAGCGTAAAATTCAATGCACAATGATTTACTTACTTTTAACTTCAACTCTGCCTTCGTAATCATTTTCCGAACCAGCTAGCCGAATCTGATAATCTAAATTTTCTACGGTACAAATTCTTTCATCGCTACGATCATTGCAGTCATTTTTTCCATTGCACACTTGTGTTTTATTTATACACTTGCGGTTCTCACACACGAACATTCCATTGCAATCGATGCTTCTATCCTTCATTTCATAGTAATCGTATTCTTTGTTAGGTTGCAAGGATCCTGTCATTCCCACGTTGCTGTCGCTTAACAGACAAATATTTCCTGCTGCCCTGGAAGTAAAATACATCTTTAAAATATTAAAAATTGCACACTCTATGTTTATATATATATTGTGCAATTTTTAAAGTTCAATTGTTCCTACTATGGCAAATTTGGACTTAGCGGTTAGTAACCTTGTACTTACTTATGTGCAAAGGATCGGCAAGTAAAATCAGCCTCTTTGCATCTGAGGGCGCACGTCTTCAACGGTGTGTTCAACCATTTTTGAACGTCGTACCCTTCTAATTTGTGCTCGGAATACTTTTGAAAAAAGTCCATGTGTGAAACGCAATCTCTTTCGTCTGCTCCATTTGTGCAATCCTTGAAATATATCCAGAGGTCAGTATATATTGCTAATTCATACCACTGTTACTTAATTTCGATTCTATTTTAGTATTGGTATATTATGTACTTCTTCTCCATCGCAAACCCATGGTGAAGGAATACACTCTTCTGGCATACATTCGAAATGCTTAGGCTTGCATCGACCCGTTGTAAGTGATCTCTGAGAACCTGCAGAAACAATTAAACGTAGATGTTAAAAATAAGACGTACAAGAAAACCTGACATAAAGAATTATTAAGCATAATATTAACGACGAAAATTAGAAATTAATACAACGAAAAATTAGTAGTGTCACGCGAATTTTATTATACAAAGCATACCTGTATTTCCACAGGGTGGAATATCACAATGCTCTTGTTCTCCCCGTGATCCCGTATAACACCATGGCCTACTTTCTCTGTTTGGATTTGGATTTCTACAGTAATTGTGGCTTTTCAATTTTTCTCGTACATCTTGATTAAGAACCTAAGACACATAATTTATTGTAACTCTCACGTACATTGTAATCATAAAAGAATATATATGATTAAGTATCTAAAACAATCTTTTCTCATTTCTCAGATTTAAATGAAGAAGAGTAGAAAAATATAAAATATCGTGGGAATAAGTGTAACGAATATAAAAACTAACATGAATTGCGAGTGAGTGAGCAACTCTCGGATCACTCCATGACAAGCAATCCTTCCCTGACGCTGACATATTCGCATTTCCAGCATACTGATTTCCTTTTCCATAAATGCAACCTAAAAACAATGAATAAAAGCTAAATACGATTGACAGAGAAAAATAATTAACGAACAGAAATAAATATTAATTTATAATAATTCGTAATAATAATAATTTTATATTAATTAAGAAAGTTCTCTCACTGTTACAAGCATAAAATTTCCGTGTACATCTTCGGCTAAATAGTTAATTGAGAATCAAGAGGCCAGTTAATTAATTAAAAAGTAAAGTTCGTACCAATGTCGTCGTAGGGCCTCTCGCAAATGTAAGAGTGACCTTTAGCAGAAGAAGCACAGTCCTCGGCATCCCAAAAGAAGTAATCAGCAAGACAAGTCGAGTCTGGCCTCTCGTGACATGGAAATTTGCGCTTCATTACGATACAAAGAGGGCGAATACCCGTGAACGGAGGATGTTTCTTATCCTCCATCCAACCAGGCCACCATTTCGTAAACCTAGTTACAATTAATTGGTATAAGATGTCAATAACCGTGGGTACAATGTTCGTATTTGTGAAATAGTTGAATTCCTCGTTTCAAAATTAAATAAATATCGCAATATCTGCAACATGTACACGTTCTAATATTTTTAACTTATGATCTTAAAAAATATCCATTTAATTTTGATTTCAATTTTACGAATGATAAGACAATGGATCGACTTGATAACGCAAGCTATACAGTATACTTATACGTTTGAAAAGAATTGCAAACCATTGGCAAAAATTACACGTAGGCAAAAATTCAAATTTTTATGGAAGATACCAAATGTATATGAAGAAAGTTTTGAAGATTTTGAAATTTCAGGCGAGAAGGCTTGATAAGGATTCAGAATTCGAAAAATTGCGAACTCTTACAAGAATTTATAAACTGTATCATAATTCGATGTAAGCGACGTTCTCGAACTTAGTCATTTGATGAAAGATATCGACCCTTACTGAATGAAATGTAATTTTAAAAATCAAGATAAATAATGTACCTAAATTTCGCGCGAGAAGAATCTTCCCAAAGCCACAGGGTACGGTTCAAAGTAGTCAAACCAACGCCGGAAGTCATTATCGATGTGACTTCCGGTCGCGTTTGCAAGACCCATTCAGAAATGAAATTGTTCTCCGCTTGGCTGGTAATATCGATGAGTCGTGACTGTCTCTGCGTGCAATAATCGAATGCTTCCTGGTGGTTTAAACCACTCTCCGGTTCAGCTAAGTGATAACATTGTCCTTCGTATGGTATCTCATCCTTACGACAGTGAGAGATGCGATTTAGTACACATCTCACACCAATCGCGTCCCTCTCCACGCGACATTTTTGCTCATGAGTAAATCTGAAAGTCGAAGAATAAAATTTTTGTGTTATTGGTTCAGAAAATGTATATTTAATAATAAATGTTCAGTACATCGATGAGATCATAGAGAAAAGCAAGTTGCAAATATCTTGGATCAATTTGATTGATTTCAAATTATATAAATTCCTTTAGACATATCGATTATATGTAAAGTTGTTCCTCGTTTATTATAATACCCAAAATTAAGAAATTTTTAAAAATAATGCTAGTAATGATTGTTTGATTTTGTTGAGTTAGCCTGATAATATGATTTAAATATTACAATACGCTGTTAAGGCGGATATGAAAAATTAATTTTATCTTCAAGAACCAACTTCAAAAATGTTCCCAGTCTTGATACTGGAATAAGTAAACATATTGCATTCGCAATTATGTAATATTTAAAAATCATCCATAATTACTATTATTATCGCATTAAATCTAAACAGAGAATTTTTAATGCAATAAAATGCATAAAATCGAAATAAGTACTTACACATAAGAACTACAAGCAATAAATCTGTCTTCTAAATAAATATTTTTTGTCGAAATTTACAACACAGCAATGAAATTTCTCAATTCCAGATTACATTTTCAAAAATGTATTCTCGAAATTTCTAAGAACGTATCGTTCGTAATATGCTTCAACGATTTACGCAATATTTGTTTGGAATATCAGCGACGTTAGAAATTTCTTATCTGAAAAAGATAGTAAAGAATCGTCATGGGCATGGCGCCTTACTTGCACGATTGAAATTTGCCCTCGTTGCCTTGACACGAAACAGAATTTGCGGCGATCCAAGTTGGCACTCCGTTTCGAGTATTTCTCCCTTGCCAAGCCATCTCGGCGCCTCTGTAAAGAACAATGGAATTTTTATCACTTCGTGTTCACTCATTCAGGTATTTCATGTTGTTGCAGAATTTCGTATGAGCAACATACATTTTAACAAATTATTCTTATATGGTACATCGTTATACTATATGTGATATATTGAAGAATTTTTGAAAACGGAAAATGTAAACGTAAATCGAAGATATACATACGCAATATAAATGAGAGTGATAAGGAACGCGAAATAAAATCAGAATTCTTATAGAATTCTTATAAGCGCAGAAGTAATTTTCACTGTCGTGCAACTTAAATTAGTATAAAGAGGAAAATACAAAATAAATAAAATTTTTATAGAATTATATCGTAGGAATATTTTTCAGTACCTTAGAATTTAAGTAAATATAAAATGAGAATGGGAAATAAATTTTATCGATTCGAATGTACATTATAAAATACCTGTAATATCCAAGTTGTTTGCATACAACATGTGCTTCCTTCAAAGTCCAGCTGTTTCTCGCATCGCAAACGATTCCCCAACCAGGAGTCGTACCTTGCACTTCGACATATCCATCGTGAGGTCCAGAACCCCCTCTAAGTCGAATCACCTGAGAATACGCAAATTATATTACTAAGAATAAGATACATTCACAGGCTGAAAAACATTCGTAGAATTTGAAGAAGATATTTTCACTTAACCATACAGTAACAAAACGCATAATAGAAGCAAAGAAGATCTTGTTTTATACGTTGAAAATTATTTACATGCTGTATCTCAAGAATGAAATATTTATGTAATAACGATTGTAATGTTGATAAAAATACTACTAAATCATACCTGGCCGGAAATTGGTGTTGGCAAAGTAGTCTTTTTGGAGTGATCTATCGGTTCTACTGGTGGAATGTAGTACGATGGGAATGGTGGCTCCTCTGTAAAATAATATTTCCACTTTAAGTATTGCATTATGATTTATAAAACTGTGGGACAACTATACCTTATCATTTTTATACATAGTCAAAAATTCCTGTATTTAAATTAATTAATAGTATTATTTAAGATATCCCGTAAGTATAACGCGATATGTGTCAATTCTTTCTCTTACTTTCTTCTTTTTTTTGCCTCGGTATATTAATTGAGAATAAAATTACCGAAACCAAAAAACTAAATAATCAACTTATACTATCATATGCACTAAAATGTTATTAAAATTTCAAGATTCAAGCGCAATGTCAAAAGATCATTCCGAAAGCAACTCATGCCAAAAGCCAATCAACTATGTAAGAAACTCAATTGTATAAAATGTGAATCAAAAACTTACCTATATCTTGCTGAATTTCTAGTTGAAACGACTGAATCTTCTTTAAAGACATGAATCAATAGACTGCGGACTTTTATACAATTTCATTTTTTTACGAATAGAACTAGTGAAACGAAACCTACACATCGATTTGTTTCGTCTACTAGAAATTATGACGAATACCTCGCTTTGGATATTTTATACATTTTTGTATGTTACATGCATCTCTGAGTTTTTACGCTGTTAAATTCGTCATAAATGCATAAAAATCCGCGACTTATAAATCAACATTAAACTTACTTTCTTCAAACGGAGCGGCCTCGATATTAAAAAGGTCTAGATCCGAATTCTTCTTATTAATTTTCATAACAGCGGTAGACTCGGTAGTAGCCTGAGTTTTATTCTCATAAACCAATACCGGCTTCCAAACTTTCTTATCATCCAACACGTCCACGTCAGGTTCGTAATCAGGCTCAATGATATCTGGATAATCGTTGCTCGGAGGATTTTCATTCTCTATCCACACAGTAGGCAGGTTCGAATCAGTCGTCGTAATTATTTTATCTTCAGTTGTATCGGTACTCTTCTTTTTCTTCTGCGGTGAAATTGACGCGTACGTCTCTGGAATTCGTTGAGTCGTACTACTGACAGTCGAAGGCAAATCACTGGATCGATCACTGGATTCTTCGTACGGTGGTTCGAGATTACTCGATGGAACGAGTGGATATTGGCCAGTGACGTTTGGTATGAAATTTGGAGAAGTCAGTTGATTTCTGATTGTAAAATTTGGATTAAAATCGTGGTCTGTTGGTTCGATGAGCGGTGGTTGAAGTTCGAAGGATGGAGCAGGTGGTTGAAGTTCGAAGGATGGAGCAGGTGGATGTTGCCAACCAATGGAAAACGTTTTGTTCGTCTGAACAGGTTCATATGGCGGTTGCAAATAGATAGATGGTACTGGTGGATAATAATTATCGCTTCGTGAGAAATTTACTAAACGAGGAAAGAGCAAGGACCAGTTGAGAGATGGATATGGTGGCTGAAGATTCGTTGACGGCACGAACACGTGGTTGTAATTAGTACCTGTTAAATAGAGACCATTTGTTACCATGTTTCAGGTTTTTTGACGTTTCTGTATCGCGTTATCTTTACAGCAAGAGTGCAACATGAGAATTAAAAATAATAATCTACGAATTCTAATTGAATTTCAACAATAAAGAGAAATCACGTTGTTGATTTATATCGTCATGAAAAGATTAACGAATTAAAAATAAATATTACCAGATCCTGCTAAATCTCCAGAACTTGTAAAATTCCTGTAACTCGTCAATTTTGGACGTCGAGGATTATTCCCGTAAGAATATGTATTTTGAGTTTGTGACTCGCCATTGGATTCAGGTGGACGATTAACTGAAGTAATAGGTGGTGGCTGAAGAACTGCAGGTGGTATGTGATCAAAATTCGTCATTTGAGAGTTAACGTAGAGATTCTCATCGTTTTTGCTGAATTCATTCGGCCCACGAAGATCATTAGGCCTGTAAGTTTTCGTTTTCGAATGGCCTTGATTCACTTCGATTTCCTTCGTGATAAAATGACCTCTTGTGCCATTTATATTCACGTATATGCCATTTGGATAAGCAAGTTTCGTTGAATTGAACGAAACAGTTTTTACTCCTGCAATAAAAATTGATAAAATTATACAGAGGGAAGGTCCGTTTTGTTACGAACTATTCAAATGTCAAATGCTATTCGAACTTCAAAGGGTTAAAGTACATTAAATTCTACCCTACCTGGCCCATGTTGCCCTTTACCATGCAGAAAAATATTCATTTTCGACGCCCATGCATCTAACTTTGAATCTGCTTGCTTATCAGCTGTGCTCTGATAAATATCTGTTCTAGATCCCCAATCACGAACCTTGCCATCCTCGGTAGTAGGACCTGAAAGAAAAGATATTCTTAAAATTGTTTATTATTTTATGTTACTTACCCAGTAAACAGTAACAACTTCAAAACACCCAGCAAGGCAATATATTGACAAATACGTATGTTGTTTGTTTCCCCTCTTTCCGACATCTTCATTCAATCACGTGATTTGTTATAAAAAAAAAGTACAAGTAAAGTTTAAATAATTATATTATTTTGTTATAGTTTGTTAAAATATTTACCTGTTTTATGACAATCGTAAAATCGATCAACGTCTTGATTCGCCCGAAATAAAGATTATAGTAATGAATTATAGTATTATAATTTTACTTACGACTTATCGCAAGAGAATTCCTTTAGATGCGTTTTTAATCTACGTGTAATACGGTCCCATTGTTTTTACCTAAACTTTTTAGTCGTAAGATTTTTTTATTTTACTGGATGACGTAAATCAGGATGATTCAATGATGAATAAGAATTAAATGTTCATACTCATAATGCAACAAAACATGCTACGAGAATAATAACCCTCATGCATCAGACCCTATGTGGATTTTTATTTCACTTAAACATGCTTCATTCGAAAGCTCCAGAAAGCAAAATATTCGAGCAAAAAAGCGAATAAATGAATGATCGTTAATAAACATAACAATGCCGAACAAATATTGAAACAATTAATAGAAAATAAATAAAATGTCTCATATATGTACGCAGTATCTTTATGCGTGTAACTTTTGTATACATTTTTTAATTCGTTTTAAAATTCAATATAATCACGATAATCGTGTCCAGAGTGCGAATGTTTATGGATTTATGGGAAATTTCAAAGTGTACAAATGTACAGAACGATAATATACAAAGATATATAAAATATCCACAATATACCTAGTGGGTGACAAATTTCAAAAAATATCGTATAACGTACGATATATATTCATAAAAATTTTCTATAGTAAGCATACAAATACTTTTACGAGCCACTGTGTCAGTCAATCAACCTACGTCACACAAAGTTTGAAGAAAAAAGAATTAAAAATCACCTTGATCCCAGCGTCGATTCTGATTCTGATTCGGCATCTGTCCTGGACCGTATTGACTCCAACTGCTAAGATTAAACCTATTTCCTGTTGGCACTGGTTGCCAGCTTGTCCTATTCTCCACAGTTTGTACATTGAATCTCGAATTGTCATCCACTGACGATTGAGAGTTACCATCAGCGTAAACATTTGGCATGACCGTTTGATCAGATCCCGACTGAGGGAATTCAGGACCACTTCTCCCGTACTCCTGCCTGTTAGGTGTGAACTCTTGGCCTTGATTCACATTAACATGACCTCTGTTAGGAGAATAATCGAATCTTCCATCGGAAGTCTTATGATCCTCAGTCTGATCAAAAGGAGGCTGTTGCGTCTGTTGACCAGATTCTTCTCCATGCCATGGAAAACTAGGAACAGCCTCTGGTATACCTTTGTTATTATGATGATAATGATGATGCTCGTGTTGATATCCGTGATTAGAATGCCAGCTTCCAGTCTCACTTTCTTGGTCTCCGGGTCTTTGAGGAAACGAGTGACCGTTTGGAGGCGCAGGCTGTTGCGATTCAGTGTTTTTATTGGGATCGTAAATTGGTCCGTGCGGATAGTGATGGTGATGATGATAATGGTGATGAGGCCTATTATTATAATCGTTCTGATCAATCGGTCCGTGATTGTGATGGTGCCATTGGAAATGTGGATAGCCTGAACTTGATGTATGACCCCATTGACTATGACCTTTGTGCCGATGGTGTTCATTAGAAGATCCATAATGTGTGTTGGTATTAGTAGGAGGTTGACCTTGAGAATAGGGTGGCATGGCAGTCGTCCAAGCACCTGGTTTCCAGCTTGGTATCCACGTCGGTCTTAAAGAATCCCAATCTGTTCCTGAAGGAGTTATTGTTACTGGATGATTGGGATAACCGTGTGAGTAACCTGGTCTGTAATGACCCTGTGATGTGTGGTTGTGATGGTTAGTATACTGCCAAGTACTGGAGTCTGTGGAACCGTGGGACGACCAGGGTTTGAAGGTGGTTTGTGAACCGACTGAGTGTTGCGTTTGCGATGGTTTATCTGCGTTAAAATAAATTGTATGTTTATTGTACTTTATAGGAGAGTATTGCTTACTATTAAAAAGGGGGTTGAAATAGTTTTCAATTAGTGAACTAGGTAGTATAATTTTATTAAATAAAATAACGATAGGTAAAATAACAAATAATAATTATAGATAAAATTAAATAGTATAACTTTTAGAGTCAATGCTAACAAATATCTCGAATTTGACAATTTTCGAAATATGCCACTCTTCTAATAAACAGACCAATCCCTTGCGATTACTAGGATGTCATTATATTAATATTGGTATAATTGATATAGTGGTATAATATTAGTATAATACCAATATGATAATGGAATAATATTAAAGTACTTATAATATGGTTTATAATAATATAGTATACCTTTGCTGCAACCAGGTACATTGTACGGCCAATCGCAGACAGAAATTGCAGGATTGAAGGCTGTACCGGGTCCACAATCCATGATAAACGTTCCACCTTTCACACATTGAAGAAATTTGTTACATGTATCTGGGTGGGGCAGCAATCCTGTATAATCAACAGGACAAGAGATTTTCCTCGGCTGTTTAGTTGTATGGGATTGCAGTCTTCCGTTTCCATAGTCTTCGTAATCGGGAGGAACCATTGGTGTCGTAACTTCTTCTTTAGATTTCAGCGCATCTATTTGCCAAAAGGTTATTGATATTCTTGAATTAATTCTTAGTATTGATTCATTGTCTATGTTATTGAGTTAATATACACGAGAAATGTCGTTTCTCTGAAGTTCCAAACTTTTATATTTAAATTTTTAATCTAATATATTTTTATAACTGTATATTTTATTACCTTCGCAGCCCCTTACGTTGTGCGGCCAATCACAGACACTCGCGGAAGGATTGAACACAGTACCAGGACCACAATCCATGATATACGTAGCCCCGTTTACACATTGTAAGAATTTTGTGCAATCCGAGGCATGTGCTATCAAACCTGTTATATATGGTGGACATCGTGGTTCCTGTAATTAAAATTTAGTATCACTTGAAAATAGGCGTTTCAATCTTTAATTAATTACTCCTAAATAATTTGAATAAAAATTTTTTTAATTTTGCCGTAAATTTTCGTAAACATAATCGAGTTCTACTATCATTGACGGATATAATAGACTAAATCTTCTCTCCTAAAACAAACATTATAATTAATATTTTGTAATTTTTAAAATGACTGAAATAAGTCTTAGCTAATTAATTTTATACTAATATTTTTTTCAAATTAATTTGAATAATTCAGCAATAATCGATAGCATTTACCAACTAAACAAATTATTTATTTAGAGATATTAAAACTGACCTGTGGTCTTCCGTGCCCGCTGTAACCCTGATGACTACCAGACAGCAATGGTTCGCGACTTCCTGAAGAATCCAAATGCTCATTCGATGGAAAATCAGCCACTTCTCCGCCATAACACTTGACTTTGTGCGGAAAATCGCATTCCAATGTGTCTGGATTGAAAAGAGTACCAGGGGCACATGGTTGAACAAAAGCTCTACCCTTCCAACAGTTTACGAAGAATTTACAATCAGGAGGATACACGAATTGTCCAGTGGAATCGAGTTCCGGACATTGGACACCCCGTTTAGCGTCGTATCGAGCCACTGTGGATTTTTGAATCGTTGAAATAAGAATTTTTTCTTTCCGGGGTTTCTGGAAAATTATACGAAGTGTACGATTATACTCTTAAAGAATATATTCTTCTTTAGATTTTTCTTTCTGTAAAGAATTTAATGTTTTATTGAATATATTTTTTATTCGATCGAATGTAATTCGTAGTAAATAAGAGCAAAGACAGAAAATAAAAGATAGATTATAAAAGTTGTAGAAAGAGTTTTTCGAAACTTGAAATCCTTTCTTAATATTAAAAATTTAGAATTTAAGCAATTGACTCCAGAGGAAGAAGATAATGTTTCAATATCATTAAGGGAAGAGAAGATTCTCTAAAGTATCTCTAGAGTATTTTTGCAATGTTTAAAGTTTAGAATTTAAATAAGAAAAAAGTGAATATATTACTGTGCTATCAGCAGGTACTCCTTCGTAAAAATCCTGGTCATCCTTTATTGTCATCTGGAAATCATTTCCTTTCGAGGCTTCCTGTTTCTCCCCTTTGTCTTTTCCCTTTTCCAAATCATCAGAATCCGGAAAAAGCTTTTTATTTTCCTGTTGCTCGAACTGACCGTACTCCAAGGAAGAACCAGCATGTTGATCGAAATTTGTCGTACTTTGAGAATCATCCGCGACCTCTGTCCTTTGCTCGATATTACTTCCCTGATTTCTTCTCCAAGGACTCCACGTTTTTGCTTCAGCATCTATCACATACGGTTCCCTGGAAGCAGGATTTTCTGGATCTTTCTGCCATTTTGGAGAACGCGATAAATCTTCGTTAGAATCGACTTTGCCAGGCGTATACCAAGGAAGCACTGACTCTCTTCGTTTCGGCGGTTTTGTCGTTATTTCTCTGCGATCGTAGATCTATTTGTAAATGAAAAATGAAGGAAAATGTGTGAAATAAATTATGAAATATCGCATTAACACTGCTGCGATCCTTCGATGTTTATGTTGTAATTTAGCACTTGTTTTGATATAGGAAATTTCATTCTTTTAACATGGGAGAAGCACGTAATAAACGTAGAATGTATTGCCATAAGAAAGGAGATATACGCAGATAGTAATATGCCTGAAATTGTAAAATCGAGAAAATATTGATGAATAATAATCCTCAGACCAAATATTAATCTCATTTAATCTGATCAGCTTGAATCCTTTATTTTCCTAAATTAATTATTACATGTATAATATATTAATAAACATTTGATTTGACATTAAGACTATTATTAAAAAATGTATATATTGTTATCAAAATATTTTGTAAACAATGGTAGATTTATGTCAGATAATAATAAAGTACTTTAGGAAATTACACATCAAATACGCCACATTATACAATTTACAAACTTGATGAATTTCGAATTAATGTCACTTAATCGATTTCCAGCTCTGTAACAACTGTTCACAACAAGAGACAATACTATGTGAAATCAGATATTATTACACGATTATTATATTTCACTTTGCTTTTAACTTTTTATTAAAAAAATATAATCACATGGACGAATAAAATGAATCATCATTGAGATTCACTACCAGAAACATCTTATGATATATTTTTCTGTTTGAATCGTTACAGACTACATTCTTTACTTTTATCGTCCACCTTATCAGCGCTTATCTCGTCAATACACATTAATAAGCTACTTCTTTTCTACGACGATCATCAGTGCGAACGAAAAACAGGAACTGCGTAGAAGTATACGTAAAACAACACATTGTCGCGATTTAGATCTCTTTCGAGAATTAAATTTTAATCTACACTACATGTATCTTAATTTATCTGTTTAATTGTAAAATAATCATTTTGTGAACATCAGATTTTATTCTTTGTAATATTTTCGCTCGGTACTAGACAGAACTGTCATATTTGTCAATTCTTGACTTCAAATACAACAAATTCACAGGAAAACACCTAACTATTAAAACATCAGAAATTGCTCGTAACTATTTTCAAAATTTCAAATTCATTCGTTGCAATATTTTGGCTTGCCAACAGAATACTTGATAAACTTTTTTACTAATTTTTTACTACTTACAAATTATTTTAAATACTTTCTTAAAATGGACAAGAAGGTGAAACCGAAAGAAACCTCTCCAAAACGAGTCAGAAAAAAATTATTCAACTGTACCAGAAAAAAATGTAGGAAGAAGACAGGAATAAAAAATCTTTTCTTAAATCATGCGCAATATTTGTACATTACCGTTCATAATTATTCGAACGATTTCAAAAATTAATGGGCACCGTTTAAATAATTGATGTTTAGGATGTTGGTTAATTTTTAACCAATGATACGATCAAAATAAAATCTAACAATTTTACTTTACAGACTACGAAAGTTTATATAAATTCATATTTGTACAAAGGAAAATAACGAAATGAAGCCTAGACAGGTTTGTTTCGTCCATTGAATTTTGTAACAAATAACTGGATATTTTATATATTTTTGCATTTTTATATCGCGTTGTTGGGAAAATTCGTAGAGAAATTTAAAGACAATTTTAGGTACGATAACATAAGTATATAACTTTTTCCTTAGTTTTATCCTACGTACAAAATGATTTCGTGAGATCTTTTCCGTAAAACTTTTCGTTCTTTTTAGCAACATACCTATTGTACGTTTCTCCAATACCCTTAAATTCCCCATAAATGAATAAACATACGCGGTCTAATAATTATATTATAATTATAACACACAATCACGTCACGTTACAACAAAACATGAATGCATTATTTATCATGCGTTGCATTGTATATAATAATAATATAAGAATAAAAAGAAAGTAATTTATAATTTAATAGACGTGTCGTTCGAATAATAACGAGCGGTACCGTACATGTGACCACGTCAGAGAAAATCGGCTCTTGGAACAGACGACGATCTTCCGGTGAGGTGTTAAAATCACGTGACCGTTCAAGTATCAATCCAATGGTAAAGAACAAGAGAAGAAGGGAGAAAGAGCACGTACCGCGTGTGTGACAACGACGACGAAACAGAGAACAGCTAGAGCAACGAGAAAACGACCGGTATACCGCGACATCATCCTCGACGCTTTGACGATACTGCTGGCATTACGGCAAGCTGACCCGGTTTTCCTTATGAAACTGTAGTTCGCGTTCACAATTGCGTCCCATACTTACCGAGAAGCTGCACATAGTCGGCGTTCTTCGGAGAAAACGAGCTACGCCACGATGGACGGAAAGGGTTATCGGTCGCAGAGGTCGAGGGTCAATGCAGAAATCAGCCGCTGGGAAAAAGAATCTCAGGCTGACGCAAAGGAACGAGCAAGATGACGAATAATCGAAACGGTTCGAGCGAGACCGGCTGGCACAACCGGAGGAAAAGAGAAAAACTTCATCGCGTTGGGTTGAAGGAAGACGGACGAACGTGCTTTTATCAACATGCTAATAAAGCGAGTGCACACAGAACTGTTTGCCAATTGACTCCAGAGTGAACAAATTGGCCCTCGTTGACAACGATCAGACACGAGGGCTGATAAAGAGGCCGACTGTGCGGCTGCAAACACTACACCAGCGGAAATACGAAAGGAGAAAGAGACGGAGATGATGATTCACTTTTATTTTTTCAAGGGTTTGATGAAGGGTTTTTCAAGGATAGATGAACGAATGATCGTTCGAGCGAATCGATCTTTTAAGCTTCTTCGGTGGAAATAGAGAGTCTGATGATGAAATAGCTAGGTCGCTAATTGTCACGTCATAGATAACGATATATCGTAGAATACCTCGAATCCATTCAAATATGATTCGATACTTGGAACGTTTGAAAATCACGAACTGTAGGTCTTCGTTGGTCTTTAAGATTTTGATGAGTCTTGATTATTGTTCTTGATGATTTTGAGAGATTTAGCTTCAAAGACTCGAAAGCTTAGTGGTTACATTTAATACTTTATACGAGTGTATACATGCCTTTTCGATATATCATATTTTATATAATATCGTAAATTTATTTTCGATATTATGGGTATATAATATAAATATTATAATACTATTAACAATATACAATTGAAACGTTTTAAGATTCATTAGAACTGCGAGGACTGAAAACTTGATATAACTTCAGATCCCCAGACTCGACATTAAAAACCGACAGGACTTGAAAAAGTTTCACGTATCAAATTATATACAAAATGATTCGCATTTCGTTTCCAGCGTTGAAAATCTTCGAATCTCGTCGAAATTGAGATTTAAACTCGCATCGCCAATGGATTGATGCCACTCCCAATATCTCGCTCAAAATCTTTTAAGTCGCCGTTTCCTCAGTCGAAACATTTCTAATTTTCTGCTCGACTGATTTTACGGCCTTGCTATTTCACCAGGAGGGGCTATACTTCTTTGGCGAACGAAGACCACAATCGACGAATCCGCGTGCTTGATGTGAACAGGTGCCGGCCGCAGGGTCGAACACGTAAGTGGACATACAGCTTCCTAAGTTGCACACGCCTTTCCGACATACCAAATATTTCGTACAGTCTCCTGGATATGGTAGCACGTCGAATTCTTTCCCTTCCTGTGAATAAACAAGTACGATGATAAAAATTGTGATTGGAGATAAAACATTAAGAATATTCATAAGAAGAAATAGTACGGTAGAACTCCGCTTATCTGAACTCTGTTTATCGAAACAAAATTTTAATTAATGTTCGATTACTTGATCCAATCGTGTTTTTTATTCGGAACAAATTTGTATAATTGCAAATATGTATAATTTCTCATCTTATGTACGTATATGCGGAAGAATTTCTTAAAATATTGAGAATCTTTTCACCTGTTAAAACAAGAGATTGACTTAACTAAATTGCTACCGGTTGTATCCACTCGTTTGAACTTCTATTTATATGTGAGTGTGTAAAGGAAGAGTAATAAGTAATGGAGGAAATAAACTTCAGTCAAATGAACAGTTCTTGCCTCAACGAGTTTACATAAATGGAATTCTGCAGTAATATTATCTTGATTATGTTCTGTTTCAGTACTGAAACTGAAAAACACGTCAAAATGACAAATTACGTGTCTTTTTGGCAAACATTTAATTTACATTTTAAAAAATTATAAAAAATTATTGCTAGAATATTAGTAAAGATTATTATTTACAGATTGTATACATATATACAGGCGCTTTTAGAAAAATTAATATTGATATTATAATTAATATTATTCAAATAGGAATATACAGGGTGGTTGGTACAAACTGGTGGTACAAACGGGAAGGGGGTGATTCTACGCGAAAAAAAAGTCGAAAATACAGAATAAAAATTTTTTTTTAATTTTCTTTTTTTTAATTTTTCCATCGAGACAACGATCTACAGTGAGATCCGTTATAACGAGACGCGATAAAGTGCACGCGTACCGAGCGAAAATTCAAAGCCAATTTTCTCGAAAACAAAGCCTCGAACGAAAAATGTTTATTATTCTATATTTTCGACTTCTTTTTTCGCGTAGAATCACCCCCTTTCCGCTTGTACTACCAATTACCAACCACCCTGTATACGTCACACTAGTTTAATTGTAATTATTTATCTATAACACATATATTTATTGTAAGTATAATTGGTGAGAGAATTGTGAAGTGGAACTCATCAAAAATCAATTATTTATAAATAATTCCTAGACATTCGTAAATTCTAAGGTATTTTTATAAATTCGTTCACCATATGTAACAAGTGGAAAAATTCGGAACAAATGATTGTGACAGTTAAAAACATTTGAAAATTAAGACGTCAAGAATAATTCATGACATAAAAACATATGTAGATAAAATTATGTTGAAATGAGAAAAACCAGATACTAGGAAATAACTTTAGGTCTATGCTATCAGCATAACATAGACCTTACGTAATAAAAAATCTGTGATGTAAGAGGAAACTGATAAATATTACTCAATTATCAATACTATAGTATGGTATATAATAAAACAATTTTTAATAATAATTTTGTTTTTCCGTTCATTGAAGAAATTAAAAATCTTATAACGTCGAAATATCGTTAAAAATTTGACTAACACCTTACGAGATTGATTAATATATGGTGAATATATTTTACAAATAAATAAAAGGAATAGGCAGTAAAAAAAATGAACAAGACTACGAGATAGATTCTATAGTGATATAATACCCTGAAATGACAAGAAATAAACATCAAGATTACTCTAAGTACCCGGGAATAAGATAACAATAGCAGTTGCGAAAAGGAATGAACATCAATTTGCTTTAAAAGCATAAACAGAATTAGATATACAGCTGCATGAACACAGTGTAAATTTGTACGAGTATAAACTAAAGAAAAGTTACAATCATATCGGTAATAATTATTAATAACAAAAAGACCTTCATTACCACTTTCATTCTCTTAGCAGTCGACACAGTGAAACAGTAACATAATACACACAGTAAGATCAACGATCGAGATGACATCCTCTTGCATGCAAAATGACTGTTGTATTTGTTATATTTAATTGTACAGTACACTAATGATCAAATTGTTTCGGATAAGCTGTCAGCGTGGAGATCACGTTTCAGTGAATTAACAGCAAAATTATTTGACGAATATTTTTTCCTCTTTTTTTTTATGTGTTATAAACTATTTGGTCGATTATCTACTTGATACACGAACGAAGGTCGTCTGTAGACTGTGCGCTCTTTGCGAGCAGCAGCCAGCGTGCATAGCACTTCCGGCACTCGTTGCTAAATTAGCAATTGTCAGCGACAGATACTCGTATTATAATATTGCTCATCGATAATTATATTTGATCGTTGAAGATACGTGTGATATTTGCCGAGACATTGAAATTTTATGAGGTACATAATTATCTCTAATATATTCCAATTAACCGAAAGCGTATATATATATGTAGGTGTATATGTATATAAGTAAGTACATACACACGTTATACATAAATTATGTACGATTTAATTGTTGAAAAATTTGAAACCATAATAAAAATATGAAATAATTAATGATGTGAATTGAAAATAAATTTTATTCAATTATTCCACTTTTTTAAATTGTTTCACTTCTTCACATTCTCTCGCTGGTACGTTTGTTCGTAAAAAAGAAATACATTTGATATGGCGATATATTCTATAAATATCTCAAATTGTTGTTGCACAAATTATCCACGTTGCATACAATCCTGACGATTTTGGAGAGGATAGTCACAGGTGCCGATGTTTGGATTAAATTCCGTGCCTGTGCCACACTCCAAAACGAAACAACCGCTACCATCGCAATGTTGGTACTTCCTACAGTCGCCTGGGTAAGGATAAACTTCCCCCTAAAAATAATTAAGTTAGAACATGCTGTCATATGTACTCTACATAAATTAATGAACTCATTAACGTATATGTCTATTTCCTCGACTCATCTAGCATAGCAACTTATCTACCTCTATCATCTTATATATTATACAAAATGACAAAATTGATGTATGACAGTTACTAAAATATTATGTATAATTGAAAGTATTCTAACAAAATACGCACAGCTACTAATCCACAAAAGAAGATGATACAAAGAATGCTGCACAGCAGGATCATAAAGAGCTTGATAACAGCCATGACTTCCGCCTGTAATTCGCTACTCGAATCTGTTGAATCTACTCTAATCCGTTCCACAAAGTACGCTATTTGCCAATGAAATGGATTTTATATATACTGCATCATGCAAGCAAAAATAAAGAACGTAATTTAATACGTTATCTCGATATGAACTATTTCGCCGACTTCACATCTATTTTCATTATCGAACATACGCATGATACATTTTTTCCGACCTTATCGTCATTAAATAGCCAGGATCAAGGATACGAACAACAAGTTCAAATATAATTACATTATATTATGAGAAAAATTTTAAAATGCGATAGGAAGAAATGAGATAGAAGGAAATAAAATAGAGATAGAAGTGGTGATACTAAGCGAAAATAGTGTAACCTTTTCATTTGTTATACAAATAAAATACAATTACTCACAACAATCGAACAATCTTTAAAACAGAATAACTTTTCGAAAATTGGATCAATCGACTTGAATTTTTTTGGCTAGTTAAGAGGATTAGCTTAATATATGACGTGTAAAAAAATGTAAGAAAATTGCAATTAATGGGAATAGAAAATAGTAAAAGTCTCTTTTTACAACCTTTTTATCTGAATCTGTACATATTTACATAATTTAAATACCTTTTACAGACTTACGTCAGTTATACACATGCCGAGTATTTCATCGAAATTGGTTAATGTCTCTATGAGCTAGAAACGGTTTAAAATAGTGAAAATCGCAGTTTTCCACGACTTTCGGCCTAAAGTCTAAGAGTGACCTCAGACGATCGATAATATTGTCGATATTTCAACTTTTTCAACATCATCGCGGTTTGTCAATAAATACTGACAATATTGACAATATGCAATATTTATTGACAAACCATATTTCCCTCGCACGTTCAATATTTATTGATGACACATTCGGTTTCAAGTTAGCGTTTGTTCAACGATATCGAATAAGAAGAAAATTTGTGTAGCCATTATTTCAGCATTATCAATGAAGAAACCAAGGAAGAAGAGGGCTGAACATGAGCTAGGAAGTACTTTTTAAAAAGAGACATGTCTTCGCGTATAAATTTACTGAATGAAATTCGAATATTCACTCCAAAAGGTTTTCAAAATTATAAATAACTCGTGTTTCCCACTCTTTGATTTTCTAAAAGAGGATCTGCGTATAACTCATCACATCCTGGACACATCGACAACTTCTTTGTCTTTTATTACTTTTTTCTTTTCCATTGTTAATATTTGTTTCTTCTCTTCGTCTTAATTAATGATAAGATGCTAGATAAAATTTACAGGAAACATTTACAGGGTAAATTTGTTATGTGGATAAATAATACCAAAATAACGTGGACATAGAATTTATTTTAAACCACACGTGATTTCAATTCTAGACCCTTATAAACGCCAAAATTTACATCCCATAGAGTTTCGATCTTCGATATTACAATAAAAATTATTACATTTCATCAGAAATATTACTGTAATCTCAATTCGATAACGATTATGCATGATTTATTCTAATTATTGTATTCGTGTGTATTAATAATATGATTATTGTTTATTCGATTTCACTTTATTAAATTTCTTCACATTTAAGCTTGTGTATGTCTTCGTCAAAAGAAAACGTATCCTCGTTTGATATGGATTATCTATAGCCACCTTTTCATCAAAAAGGAACGTCCTCTGAGAGTAATACAGATATAAGGAGCAGGATAACGGATTTTACAATCGTTGACAACACAGGATGTTGAACAATCATCCACATGTGGACGTAGACCAACTTGGGTATCTGGACTAACTAGAGTTTCCTCCTAAAAATGATCGTATTATAATATACATTATTATTTTCTATTAATATTTTCTTTCTATTCATTTTCTGGCATATTTTTCTTTCGTGTCAATACTTAAGCAAATACTTATCAATTAGAAATATAGCATTATTAAATTTCCATTGATAGTTATCAGTTACATTTACCAGAAGTACAATCTATCAGAAAATGACAAAATTTATAAGTAACAGTTACTAAAATATTAACAATAAATCTGTGTAATTATAAATATTGCGACGATATACGTACAACTGCTAATCCACGAAGGAAGCTGATACAAAGAATGCTACAGAGAAAAAATGTAGAGAGTTTGATAAAAGCCATGACTTTCTTTGTAATTTGCTTCTCGAATCTGCTAGTTCATTCCACAAAATACGTTCTCCGTTAGTGAAATGCATTTTATATGTATATACTATATCTTATAAGAATAAATGAAAAAAAATAAGTCATTTAGATACGAACTTTTTCGTCGAATATCATTGTCTCCACAATATGCCCAATGCAGTGACTCAAATTAGTAGAAGTAAAGAAAATATTCTTGTGCTAAGTACGCGATAAATGTAAGGGACTTCGGCTATTGGTTGAAGAACGATAATCAATTGTTGAATTCAAGAGGGGATTTACTCACCATGGGGCATTGTCGTATTATAGGACTTGCTTCGACTTCTCGAGTTTATGACACAGACGACGCCCAGAAAATTATAGTATCTGAAGATTGTGAGTACGCCCCTCCGTTTACTTACTTGCACTGAGTCGAATGGTTGGATGGATTGATGTTATAATCACTAATTAAAAGATAGACACTAAAATATGTAATTTTTAAAGATTAATACTTATCGATTTCGCAAAATCTAGGTTCAGCATGCCGATGATAAACGTACATAAGAAATATAAAACAATGAGTGCTCTGAAAAAAATTCCTGTGTATCCTGCTGCTATATTCTAAAAGATATATCGCACTGATACAATGATATTCACATCTGAATTGAAGAAAGTAAATGCTTCCATATACACCTCTATTGTAAATAACGCGGCTCCATCCTCAAATTTAAATCTCTAATTTTCATGGAACTTACGCACGATGTATGTAGGTCCCGAAAAAATGTTTCCTACGTTTTTATTTTATGTGCTGATATTTTATGATGATAGTTAATAACACATTGATAATTATTCTTCTTTATTTGACTTCGTACTAAATGATATTACATTCAACATAGGAGAAAAATATTTCATCTTGTTTCTATGCTTTTGCTACGGATCGCGTAAAAGAAAATTTGCCTAATAACCGTTTATGTAATTCTTGATATGGATGCCGAAGGTCAGAATCAGTTTTAGGTATTCTGAGTAGCTTACGGACTTTTGGAGATAGGAGTACTACATTTTGTAACAGTCCATAGCAATTATTGGTAATCCAAAACAAGGATAAACACTAAAACATTTAATTTGCAAACATTAATAGAATAAGTAATAACACAGAATAAAGTAATTATTCATTTTGTCAAAATGTAGATACAACATACCGATGGTAAGCATGCCATGATAGGCACGAAACAAACAATGAGTACTCTACAGAAATTCTTGTATATTCTGTTAAATCTTGAATCCTTTATTTTAAATAATACGTAATTTACCTAAAAAAACGTATCATGTTGGTACAGAGATATGTAAATTAAAGAAAATAAATACTTGCATACATACTTCCATTGTAACTAAGTGAGAAAATCCAAAAAGTATAGGCAATATAAAAAAGTGATCTATGTCTACAAGATTTTGTATCCATCCGAAACCACCGGTAGTCAATTCTTGGAAATCCTTTACGGTGGCTAGCATTAAAATTTTTAAGACTTAGTTTTGTTGCTATTTTTGTATTAAAAACACTATATACAAAATACATCACTCACCAGGACTTATTTGAGGCAATACGTAACACATATTCCTTACTGCAACTGAGAAACTTATCCATATC
Source organism: Bombus impatiens (assembly GCF_000188095.3). NCBI lineage: Eukaryota > Metazoa > Arthropoda > Insecta > Hymenoptera > Apidae > Bombus > Bombus impatiens. Next base: position 310,095 of record NT_176483.1, read on the forward strand.
GGTGCTTGCAATAAAACCATTGCAACGCTTTTAAATGGATGACAATTGTCTCTTATATATAATCTTTTTTGTTCCTTAGAAATCTATTACGCAAAGTAAAAAATTGATATACTTGATATAAATAGAAGAATATAATAGTGTGTATCCAAATACTTTACATTTAAATACCTCGCGTGTATATAAAGCAATCGCACGTACTGGACTCAATTGGGACGATACTACTTCCTTATCCACTTTCCTTCTTACTTTCTCTGCAATATCCATCATTTCATCTTTCAAGTTTTCCTGTTTTGCCCTATTGTGAAGCTAGATAAAGATCACTTAAGAAATATATATTCCAATCTTAACACTAACTTAACTTAATTTAATAACATAGTAATGATACTCACATCGAGTATATTTAATGGTAGATTTATAAATGTTCTTGTAATAATTGTGGTAAGTATGATACTTGCCCACCATGGTAAACCTGTTTCATAATGCATGTATCTAAAAGCTTTGGTGACCCATTCTACGCATATACTTTCAGATATCATTTGGAAAATGCCACCATTGTATTTAATAGCTTCATTTACAACTGCGGATCCTGAATTTGAATATTGTCTAATACTATTTACAGCAGTAGGATAACAATTGCTAGGAATTTTTGAAATTAGTACTACATCCTTGTTACATAGTAACGATCTTTGAAATACTTTTGGATGGAGTTGCTGATGCAAAACAGCATTTTGTGTATTTGAAAAGTTCCTCTTATTTGAAAAATATCCCATTAATACTTTACTATTTAAAAAATGATTCTTATACACATTTAGGGGAGAAGCATTGGAAATATAATGAATAGAACGAGGATGTTTTACAAAAATGCTGCTATTACATTTAAAATCCAATTGAATTTTTCTAAATATTCGTACATTCATGGTTACACAATAACAATGAACAGTTTAAATAAATAAGTTTAAAAACTTGAATAAGTTCAACAATGAATAAGTTTAAAAAAAACTTAGTTTTCCTTCGTGTTTACATCTATAAATATAATGTTCCTATATGTACATGACAATTACATCGAATAGGTTAGTTACTAAACTAACCTTAAATCGTTCACGATTATGCATGATTCCTTCTATTCCTTATGTTTAAATGTATTTAATAATATAAGAAGAGTTAGAATGTTTTGTATATTTCTTTATTAAAATTACAATACAAATTACATATTTTGGAGAAAATAGGTATTACGTGAAAATAGAAACCAATAAATAAATAAGCAATAAAAATCAATCTTTTAACATTTCTACAATTCATTAAAATAGATTAACATCACTGTAGTATCATTATTGTTAACAAACCTAAAAACAAACAAAATACTTTAAATTATACCATTGACGAGATACAAAATAGATGTGACATTCAATACATTTTCGTTACCGATTTACTATGGTAGTGGTTTGAAATAAAACTAAATTTTCCTATTAAATTATTTAATTGTAAAAATTATTGTATAATTCTTTAAATGTAATAAATAAGAATAATGTATAATTCTATTAATAATATTAATATAACGTAATTAAATAATATTGCGCGTCTTGTAATATTCTTATAAATGAATAATATATACAATTCTACTAAAAAATTGTTAATATTTTCAAAAATACGATAATCTCTAACTTATATACGTAATGCCGCAAGTTTCACTATACTGTTATAATGACATTTTTATAAGTTATGTTTATAAATCCACTTATATCGGTAAAACAGGAACATGTCGGTAAGTTGTTATAAATGTACGTGTATCCTGTACCTGTTCGGTGATAATTCTTATATTTGCCGTAGAAAATTGCAGAGGGCGTAAGAAACACACCGGTTTACCATCTGTAGATAATGATAGTAACGGTGTAAATTATATGCATACGTTTTACGTAATCGGATAAAACTATAGTTCCAGTAAATGTTTTAAGTTTATAAAATAAAATGTAGTTATAAGAATAATTTCATCTTATTTTATAGTTATCATTCATTACTGCATAATTATCATCTGTGATAACCGTTTACTACTTAACTTGCAATGGTAACGATATAGTTTCTTATAATAATGCAACATTTAAAATTCCTTTAAATTCGAATAATATATTCCAGTTTTAAGAAAACTACAAAATTTGATGTGATTTTGCCGCCTCATTGTAATAACAGCTGTATATATTACTATCGATGGTACATAATAATATTTATCAAATAATAATCATCAGCGACAAAGTAATAACAATTTTGTATGAAATAAAAGTTACAAACATTACGTAATATTTTTTTTTAAATGTACATCTTTAAGGATAGACAAAATAAACTGCATCTTTAATTAATCATATCCTTATCGATAAATATATCTGATATAAATATATCATTGTACTGTTTATACGTATATTATAAATGGCGATAAAATAACTTTTAAAAGCTAAATTAAGAGATATAAATGCGTATATAAAAAGCGTAATTATCGAATGTAAACAACTTTACTTCGATAACGCGTATCATACATCTAATTTACAATTCGTGAAAACGATACCCCATAGGGGACCCAAAATACTGGAAGAAGAAAAAGAAAGATGCGACTAAAGGATCAGAGTATCGACACACACGTATATATACGTATAACACATCCTCGACAAAAGTTTCTCGAATCGAAGCACAATGTTCATTTCACGGCTTGAGGATTGGAGGGAGGAGGTCGCGCGTCGAGTATCTTTGCATTAACATTTACCATCCCTTCTTTTTCTGTAAACCGCAGTTCTCGCATCATCCTAGCGATTTCCAGGCATCCCCCCGTTCCAGGAAGTGGAAGAAACGTCGGCATACCATTTCAACGACAAATGGCATCGCAGCCCTAACAGCCACCAACGACGTCGGTCTAATCTCGAAGCAGCGGTTGGTCGTCGAGATCCTGGCTCTCTTCCCTCGTCGAATGGGCGTGCTGGAAACGCCCATCCACCCTTGCTACATAGATCTGCACCCCTGTGCCATCTCAGGGGTGGAGTCGACCAATGACACGGTGGTAACGTTCGTCTGACAACGTGGCCTTTGGAGCCGCCCCCGCATTTCCCGTGGCTAACTAGCACTACCCCACTATAGTCGCGTCAGCCACTCGGCCAGCAAGTCCCCGGGCCGTCTAGTCGCCCGTTGGAATTCCCCACCTATCCTCCTGTCACCTTCCTCTGACCCCTCTTCATCGATGCTACCACCCTCCAATTTCAGGCCAACGTACCAGCCACATTGAAGAAGTGGTGTACATCGTGCAATAGCCTGACTAAAGCCGCATCCAGCGATGGTTATAACCTTATCCCCCTTTCTGAGTGCGATGATCGAACAATTTCATTTATATGTATAAAAAATTACGTTCATTACTTACGTGATTTAATCAAACTATAAAATTCAATATCACGTTGTAATGATCCTCTGTTAGGGGAAAACACTTACAAATTCAACAATTGTAAGTCTCGTATAACAATCCTCCGAATTTTAAAAAATATATCTTTTATCCTGCACCGCTTTGAGGGCTGATGCAGCCACGAAATAATTAAGAAATCTGGAAAGTTATTATTCCACTCACAGAGTCTTTTGTTACATATAGATGCTACAGAAGAAATAAGACAAATATCATTGCAACTAATAGTAAATATTAAGTCAGATCTTTTACGAGATAAATTATTTTCCGTTAAATCAGAAAAATACCACTTCTCCTGACTGATGAGCTTTCGTTCCTTATTAATGTACAAAAGCAAAAGTATACGTATAAAGGAAGAAAAGTGAAATAAAACAATCATCACCAAATAAAAGCAAATAGTAATAAATTCGTCCATCAACTGCAAAATCCCATCAAACAAACACCTACATCGCGAGACGATCGAATCTTTCGCTATCCCCGTGTCGACGTCATAGCTACGCCGACTCGCGGCCGTTTAGGAACTTCTGTACGTGTGTTAGGGATCGCCCACACCCTGGCCAACCATCCTCTCCTAGAAGTACGTCGAGCGTGTCGAAGAACGACCCGTGATTCCAGCTAGTATGGCTACGGTCAGGGGAGATAGGCAACTCCGACAGCCAATCGGGCAGCAGCCCCTATATACGTGCGTATAACGAACGTACAGACGCACCGTGCACACACATCGATACGAGCAGCTCGTACACACGAACGCGAACCGCGGTACCCGCCCTTCCCAACGAGATGAGTAGCTACGCCGAGGCTCGAAGCCACCTCGTCACGGAGAACGCTTCGAGACTTCGCGCGACTCCCT
>NT_176483.1:315025-326966 GCF_000188095.3 Bombus impatiens
ACGCTTCGAGACTTCGCGCGACTCCCTCGGCGTCGTGTCGGAACGGCCACCGGTCCAGTCGTCCGTCTGGGGATGCTCGACTTTGATCAGTCGCGAAGGATGGGCACAGGTCAGTTCGATAAAGCGTGCCTCTCTTGCTTTTCTCGACAGTGATACGTTGGAGTGGTTCGCCAACCCCCGTTCAGGGCACGCGGTACTTAGAAGACAGTGACACACGTGCCGCTTCGTTTCTTTCTTCTTTTTTTAATTATTCTTCGTTTTTATTTATGCGCAACATCGGTAAGATGAGACGTTGGTTCCTGTTTCTTCCATTTTTCTGTTTAAATTGTTCCTTTTCAAATTCGTTTTCCATCGGATGGTTTCGGAGTTTCGATGACCTGGTGACTTGACAGGTTCAGTTTGAACTTTGGCATGTCGACGTTTGATCGTTTTGGGTGCGCGTTAAAATAGCTTGTTTCGTCGATTTCGTTTACTTTAGCTTCGGAGGATCTCTTTTTGTTTTGATTTTTGGTTTTGGACGATCGAAAGAGTCGAAGTTTTCGTTTTAAATGTGTGCGATTATTGGTTGTTCAATTGGTGGCCTTGCGATGGTTTTTGGTCCCGGTGATTGACTTCTGGAACCGATGGTTTGGGATTTGTAATTGAATGGAGATTAGAAAGTTTATTCTGGATAGAGGAGCGGTTATCTTCGGTTCGTATTGAATGGAACTATGCTATTTGGTATTTTGAATTGTGCTTTTTGTATAATTATGGTTTAGTTGACTTTTTATAGAAGTGAGATAACGAAACAATGGTTTTTGAAAGCAAGATTGGGTCGCTATGTATTTAATAGGAATGATTTAATTTATATTTTATTAAAAATTGTTTCAAATATGTTTCCAAAATCTATTAATTTCAGTTCTCGAGATATTTATATAAAAAATTAATATTTATAATTCTCCCAAATTATTTGTCTTTCAAATAAGACAAGACACATGAAATCTAGTTTAGATTTTACGTTTTTTTTGCAAAGTATAATTTTTTTTAATGAAATACGAAATGAAATAAAGAATGTTGTACCTTGTTATTAAAATGAAGTGTCTATTCTCATTATTATTCGTTTCAAAATTGTATTCAATGAAAAGAGTTGGTAACCAAAGAAACATTGCCAAATATTTGTTCCCGATTATTTAATTTTGCTAAATCCAGAACAGATCGCTTTAAAATTCAAGAAATCCTACTTGATACTACTTGATATAAAATAATGATAAAATAAATATTTCTAGGAAGATTTGTTTTTCTCTTTCTTTTTAATCGTTCGATACAAATTTCCCAAAATGTTCCAATTACATAATTAACTTTGTTTAAATTACAACTCGATTTCATAGGAAAAAAGAAAGTCTAAATATTAAATTCTAATGTTCAAATACTTCAACGTTCATCCCTGCACATAATTTTAAGTTTTCTTTTTCTTTCGACGTAACGTACATTGCGTTAAATATAAACTTATTATTAATAATTTATTATTTTCACGATGTAACATAGCAACTCTAAGCGTTGAACAGAGTTGAATGCATAGCGATCTTTTAAACCATTCCACACTTTCGAAGAAGATACTTCAAATTCAAATATAATAGGATTGCATAAATTTGTAACTATTACCCTCAGATATACTTAATCCCCCTTGCTATTGAAATCGTTTATAGTTAATCGACGCGTAGGACACATAAGACAACGATATCTAGATATAAGCGTAAACGTCGAAGGAGGTAATCTGTTGGGGTTGAAGCAGCTCGACTGATCGGGTTAGGTTGGTAGGTATTTGGTGTGAGAAGAAGGTGGTTGGTTCCCCAGGCCAGAAACGGAAGCTTTGGTTGGCTTAGGCATGGCTGTGTTTTTCTTGCCGCGGATCATTAGGACGATTAGGGTTCCTCCAAAAAGGGGGAGAACAGATTAACGCTCCAGCTCTTCTTGCGGTCCGCTTTGCTTTCTTAAACGGAGTCCTCTTTCCGCCAGCTTTTCACTTCGTTTTTAGGTTCTCCGGTTTATACGAGTGGCTCGGTGGTATCTCTCACGTCGGATTAATCGCATGGTCAACCATTTGTTCGAGAGATAAATTAAGAAATTTTATTTAACGCGTTTGAAAGAGTTTTCCACTTTACTCGAAGATAAGAATGTAATTCTTTTATTTTATCTGCGTTTGTTTAGTTGTTTATAGCGTTCATCGATGGCAGGTATATCTCAGAAATTGGTGGTTCTTAACGAAACTGAAATTGTATAAAACAGTAAAAATATAAATAAATATTCGTATTCTTATCATTACGAAGCTGTTAAGAATGGTATAGTTTGTAAAATATACGTAGTATACATGAAACAAATGTTTTAGAGAAATTTGTTCGAATACATGATGGAATAAGAATTAAGTAGAAATATCTGTATACAGTCAGACACGTTGGACGCAACTTTCTTTTAGCTACAAACGTAATCAATGAATTTGTTTTATCATTTCAATTTCTCGTATCGTTGAGAGAGATGTCAAGTAATTGAATTATGGAAAATGTAATTTTTTATAGTTTTCGTTGTATAAAATTTGGAAATTACGCTGGTTCATAAATAGAACACAATGCACAAATCTTCAAAAGAAGATATTTTTAATATTTTTAATAATTGTACTTTAATTACAATTATATCTTCATTATCAACTCTTTAATTCCTAAAAACATTATAAACATATATATATATTCAATTTACATAATACATATTAATGCATTAAGTATTTTTTGAAAATTTTTTTAAATTATTGCATATTCAATAAATACTAGATATTCTAAATACTAGATATAAATACTAGATATTATACAAAAATCAAATATTCTTAGGAATGAAAAACAATTGAACGTTTAATTGATTAATTACAGTTGATCGTAATTTGAACAAAGTTTAAAAACAGAAAGAATATTAAATAAGGCTTTATTTCTGAAAAACATTTTGCTTTCAAAAACAGACAAACACAAAGCGAAAAGAAACAAAGCTATGATTAACAATTGTTAGATTTTCCGTTTTTCCATTAAGTCAATTTCTGTTGTAGGGGACAGATTACTTGATATACCGTGTCTGGTATGCGGTGACCGTAGCTCTGGAAAACACTACGGCATCTACAGTTGCGACGGTAATTATCAAGCTCTTCTGTACTTAAATTTTTCATTAAAAAAAACACTTCGACAAACGTTCGTTTATCTTTTATAAGAGACAACAGATTCGTTGATTACAATCCGCTTTTATTTAACAATTCATTCTCTTGACAGCTAACCGAAACAACACGTATTCACGATAATTTTCTCACCAGCTTAATGCTTTAGATTAGATTCGCTCAAAATGTTTAGAGAGAGAAGATTGTTTAATTATCAATTAAATAAATCATAAAGGTTAAATCTGCGTAATGATCGTAACTTATCCGACGGTATAGGGTGTTCTGTCAACTCTGTTCCAATGAATGTTGTACAGTTGAAAAAAATATATATGTAACTTGGTGATAGCGGTTTCGCAGATGAAGAAGTAGGGGAAATCTGGAGATTAGTTTCGATTTTTAATAAATCTACTTTAATAATCTTACACATCAATCAAAATTGGAATTCAGGGTTCTCTTGCATAATTAAATTAATATTATTAGTTCGATTTTACGAATCACAAATTATAAATCACTAATATCGTTTATAACAAAAACAACTGAAATGATAATATGATAATAAAACAACTGAAATTTTACAAATTAAAGATCATCTAATTTTGTAATCTAAACGTAAAGTTATAAAATTATAAAATATATTCCTATAATCTATAACTTGTAATATATTGTTACCAATATTATTACTCTTTAAATTTTTGTGCAAATGTCTACCATCTCGTTACGTATCTTTTCAAGCCTGCAACTTTCATCTATTATACTAAATAGACAGAATTGATAAGACACCCTGTATAAAATTGATTTTTATTTAGCGTACTTCTCGCTAAATTATTTTAACATACAATCGATCGATTTTTAACAGAACGTTCGAATTTTTCTGTGCTGTCCAGGTTGTTCAGGATTTTTCAAGAGGAGCATTCACAGCAATCGAAGGTACATCTGCAAGGTTCAGGGTGCCATGAAAGGGCGCTGCCCCATCGATAAAACCCACAGGAACCAATGTCGTGCCTGCAGACTCGCCAAGTGTTTCGAAGCTAACATGAACAGAGACGGTAAGTGATGAAACTTTTTTGGAAATGTTTACATAGCATCGTGAGATCAGATACGTCTCCTATAGAAAAAGTATCGTAGGTGTGATTCCGCGCGAGGAAAGAATACCACGATATCATAGGACATCGGGAGCGGTCTAATGGCGTGCTTGCTTGTCAAGAGGAAGGCCTCGAAGAGCTCCCAGCAGAGCAGGCTGTGACTGCCTCTGTTTTCCCCGCGGACTCTACACCGTTGTTAATTATAGTAGAGACGAAAGAAATAGGCTTCAATCTTCTAACTACAAGAGTTGAGCTTTTTATAAGATTGATCGGAAGTTTTAACAACTATTTCTCGATAAATACGATGTTTGATAATATTGATAGTATATATAAGTTCTCGTGTTTTCTGGAGTGAACTGGATATCTACTGGTATGAAAGAAACGATAGTAGAATTTTAATCAACTTGTTTTCTCTTGGAATCTATTGTTCTTAATTAATTTTAAAGAATTAGATTGCATTAAAATTAAATTAGAAAAACAGATTCGTTAGTAGATGATAGATTGATTTTTTTATCGAGTTGATTTATTTAACAATTTTTTCCTTCCCTAATTATGAAAAATACGGAGAACTGACTATAGTGTAATTCTTGAAACGTTGGACAGTCTTCTCACTAACAAAAGAATATCACTGTACGTTCGTTAATATTATCGATACTTGACCATGGGAACTTATTTATACTCCTAGTAATTGTTTTATTTTTCGAAAAGGAGAATTTTAGCTTCCTCTTTGAAGGATTAATATACCTGGGTTGTTAGATAAAAATAAAAATCTAAAGTGATCCGAGCGATAAAGTAAAATAAAAGATATTCTATTATATTTGACGAGATAGCTTTTTCGGAAGTATTAAAATAATCTTTAATGATATATTTTTTTATATTCTCCTTCTAATGGTAATAGCTCTTGTAACGTGTTTTCATTGTTCATGAAGTTTGTTACGACTTTAATAATGTTGTAAATGTTAATTGAAATGTAAGGAATCTAGTTAACAGAAACTTGTAATATTGAAAAATTTTTTAAACCGAAAGTAAAAATAAATAAAAGTTATGTAAAAAATAATGTAAAAGATAATGATACCTAAAAAATTAATTGATTTTCAAATAAATGGACTTGAGATATATACATACTCAGTTTATTGGAATTTATTATAATTTAACTAATATTCAATGGGATACAGCGATAGCAAAGAAGTAGCGCTGATCTTGGATAGTCTATTTCTTCTGTCTGTACTATAGTAACAAAAATAGCTTGTTTGCTACATTTTTTTATGTAGTTGCTTTTTTGAAATCTTATATGACAGTTCACGACAAAATGATTGCACGTTTCAAAATTTTTGTAAACAAATTTAATATTAAATAAAATCAATATGAAAAAATGTACATATAAAGAGATATTAATTTAAGTTAATATTTTTGAAAAAAGTTTAACTTATTTTTAATATTCAATACAATTATTCATATTACTTCAATAGATAAATCTAATCTTTTAATATTGTTGAGATGTGCTATCATTTTGTGGTGAATTTCAGTAGAAAATGAAGTAGAAGTTGTAACAATTGAATGTCTCTTTGATTTCTTCCAAAGTGTAGTTTTGAGCAAAACAATTATTATTTTGCTAGACTTTCTTGAATCTTTCGTCTGAATTAACTGGATTTAGATATTAGTAGTCTTGTTGCGATTCTCTTGTGGTTTCACGGGACAAAGATTTTCGAACCGCGAATGCCCCGCAAAGACAGTGACTTCAGTGGCTATTGGTCAGACAAACCCTCCTAAGCAAACGTAGTCGTGGATCTAGTAAAACAGTAATCATGGTTAAATACTCTATTTGTCGTTGGTTTTACAACTAATTCATCAAAGGATTTATTTGATCCATGACGTATGTCGTCACATAAACAAGAGATTGAATTTTGTTAAGCACGTAAACTATAAACTAAATTCTTCAGGTACATTCAAGTTGCTATGAGTATCAATATACTGAATATTCCCAAGAAATAGATCTATAAATAGACCAAAAGAGTATTTTTAAGTTTTACTTAAACATAAAACTAGAAATACATATATATACTATACATTAAATTCTTTAATTATTCACACAATTAAGCAAAGATTATGAACTAAATTTCTTAAATGTTCAAGTTGCCATAAATATTATATTCATTTTACTAAACATTTTCAACTTAAAAACATCCTCAAAAAATAAAAGTGTTTTGCAAAAGAATATCGTAATTCCTCATTCAAGGTTGATTAATTCACGGAAATTCGAAACTTGTTACATCGTTATAATCAATATGTTGGAAACAACTTTTATATGAGGTGAAACGAAACTGCATACGACTTTTTTCCGACAATCTCTGAACGACTGAATTTTTCATCCAACAGTATTAAGTTTCATCGAAATTGCGTTATCACACAGCATACTGCGTGTCTCTATTAATCGACGACACGGGAGACTTCAATAGAACTGGCTCGAATGTGGAGACTCAATAACGATTTTGCACCGTCATACCACGTTTCGCTTTTCCATGATCTCTCACTTGATCGTTACTTCCAGCCCTCGATATTTCGCCGCAAAATTCACGGATACCAGCGTGTATACTTCTCGACGAACGTTGCTGACCATTTCCATTTAATTAATTAATCGATCGAAAACGTGTAATCTTCTTTCAATGTAGCATTACATTATGTCCCCGATGAAAGGTCGGACAGTAATTAACATTCGTTTGCTGTAAATTTTATCACTCTGCTTGTATAACACGTAAACGTTATGTTATTTGCTTCTATCTGTCTGTTTTACAATGTTTCACCGCGGAATAAATTTTTTATCGTAGAAATGGAATTAATAATAATAGTTTTAACGATGTACAAGGATTCAATATTTCAAATCTCTTTTGTTAGCCTCAAGCATTCGAGCATGTATCGATTTGAAGGTATACATATATTCTACGTGCCAGGGCAAATCGGATTTGATATCGATAAGTACACGACTTTGTGTAATCCTCGTTTGATATTTCAACTGAATACCATGTCATGGTTATATGCGTAATTAATAGGTTCTTGTTAAAACCCGCGATTTACATGGTATATGGAATTTCTGTAAAATATTAATTCCGTGTTATTGTTCCTAAACGAATGCAAAACATTATTCTTAAATTCTAGAACCGTTTAAAATTTAGATTTATTTTTCGCTACTTTCTCTAAAGAGCTATTCTATGTTTCACATAAGTTTTTGATAGTTTAAGTTTTGAAATAATTCCGACACTTTAAATTTCGAGTTGCAGAATAGCTTCCAAGAAATTTGCTTTTAAATACGACTGAAGTAATACATTTGATATTTTAATAATTTAATTTAAATTCTCATGAGCAACATGCTTCCTCGGAAGAGTGAAGTTTTTTAAAGAGTTTTTTAAACTTTGAAATTAACTTTGAGAAAGTTTAGTCAAATGTTAATATGAACAAAAACATGAATATACAAATACGTATATAATAAGCTGACTTTGCTGTATATATATTTTATTCACTCTCTGTAACCATCTTTGCCGTTTATCATACATCATGTTCATATTAATTGCTCTTCTGCCTTAGAAATATCCGATGACATTGATATCTTGCTTACACTTGAAATGAGCTCTATTGAGTTCTGTTAAACACTGTCTGACATCTGCTAATTGTCATCATGTTGCAATCGATTCTGGACAAGAAAATATAATACTAGGAAAATACTTTGAAATTAGAAAAAGCTCCTTATATGCTAAATACAACTGTTGAATTAAATACTAAACATGAATTTGTTGCGAGTGTGATAACAGTTAACGAGATACGGTTAAACGAAACTTACCTTAATAACGAGCCACAATATCATGATCAAAACTTGAAAAAACATTTCTCTAAGTGTAACATTCGTTTAAAGCAGCGACATGACCAAAAATAACATCGCAATGAAATTAAGTATTTGTACTTTAAATTTTTCGTTAAACACCGAAATTTTCGATGAGTTGCGAAAAAATGTTCAATATACATATAGCCGTACCGCGAGAAAATGGCCAAAGAAGAATGTTATAAAATACTCGGGCAACTCACGCGAGCTTGAAACAAAAAAAGAGGAGAAGACCAAAAACGTTCGAGAAAAGTAGAAAAATCAAAGGAGAACGAGCAAAGGAGGTTTCGAGCGAAGAAGCCCGATCAAGAAGCAGTAACGTGAGAGGGAAACGGCAAAGACAGTACCAGGTAAATATAAGGAGAAACAGAAATACAAAGAAAGACGAACGAAAATAAGAAAAGAAAGACGAAAGGAAGGAGAGCGAGGAAGGCAGAGCATATTCAAAGGAAGGCAAAGAGCGGGAGGAAAAGCGGCAGATGAGAGATAGAGGTACATATCGAAAGAGAAAGGCAGCCAGGGGCGGACCAGACCGCTCGACGGGGATGAGGGTGGCCAGGGTGTCGGGGGGTGTTTAATGCAGGACGGGTGCTCTGGTTCCCAGCGGTTGCGGAGGCTCCAGACGCGAGTAAGAGAGGAGATTCAATTAGTGGCAGAGCTTCCTAACGTTAAGGAGGCTCCACACGAAGTGAGGTGAGCCCCTAGTTCTTGCGTTTCTCTCTTACCCCTTGTTTTTCTCTGTCTCTCATTTACTCTCTCTCTCTCTCTCTTTCTCTCTTTCTCTCTCTCTCTCTCTCTCTCTCTCCACGATCATCATGCGCGAAAAACGCACGAGTATGCGCTTGTTACGAGACTCCTTCCTCTGCTTGCTCTCACAATTAGTTTCACGGAAATTAACAGCAATTCATGGAGATTATCAACGTTGAGAAGACTTTTGTGTTCACGAAGGAGACGATGGTTGTTGTGGCAGATAAAGAGAGTGGTGGTATAGGTAATTTAAAAAATGTCGATTGTTGTCAGATCTGTACATATCTTCAATAGTATATAACTAATTGGCTAGATATTAGTAATTAGATAGTTAAAGATATTGACGAAGATAGTTTTCTTTTGAGCGTAGTAGTATATTGAGTTTCACATCTAATGCTATCATAAAGAATAAGGGAAAATTCTTTCTTTGATACGATTAAGATTACCATATAATCAAGCAAATATCACCATACACCGATAATACTACCAATACTGAGAAACGGAACTTTTATCCTCTATCAGAAAAGAAAATGATAACAATTCTACTTTATCCAAGGACATCAAATTCTCAATTCTTCTATAGAAAGATTAAAATGGCGCAAAAATGTACAGAATGCAAAGATATAGGATGTATTCAACACAGTATATTCCTTACAATATCTAATTTCTATTTAAATTGTATTTCTCCAATTATATTCACAAAAATATAAAATTGTACCTTACCTTGCATCCTACATCCGACTATCATCTTTCTTGGATTTTACAAATCTCTATTTAGATTCTATTCCTTTACTTGCATTCACAAATTTACACAGTCTGTGTCTTATTTTTCCTTCACACCAACACCTTACCTTATTGCCATTTTTACCATTCTTTTTATCATTTTGCCACTTTTACCATTCTTTATATCATTTTGCCACTTTTACCATTCTTTTTATCATTTTGCCATTTTTACTCTACATGCTACGTTATCCTTGCGCTATTACCATTTTATTGGCGCGCTTTTACGACGGACCGGTAGATCGCATGACGAAACATTGTGAAACGCCCATAAGACGTAGGTGACCACTCGGTAAGTGGTATATATTATGTATGCGGTGTTCGGCGCTTCGCGAAACGCCGCCGCAGGCATGCAATCATCCGCCGCCTGACAACCCGGAGATCTCTAACCCCTCACACCAGCGTATACCAGCACCCTTCGTTCGTTCCACGGAAATTCATCCCTCTCGGTGTCATTTGCTCTGCCCGTCTACCTTGCCGACGAAATGCCCCGCACAGCGCGGACCCGTATATTTTGCGAAATATGGCGTTAAACGATATCAGAAGATTACCAAGCGGCTTACCGCGTGGGATTTGTAACTTGTAAAGGGAAAGAGAGGATCCGCGGCGACCCATCGAATCTTCCTTCCGCTTCTCGCATCTCGCAAGGGAACCTTCAATTTCTTTTCGCTTTTTTCGCGTATTTGCAACCAGCGGACAAGTTTTCAAGCTCTGCTTGCGAAATTATCGTACGGTATATCGAATCATTTTATTCCATTGCGATCGCTTCTTCTCTTGTTTTCGGTGCCTTTGTTCGATATTTGTTTAAGTCGAAAGAAGATTTACTTTTCTTTACATCTATAGTGGCTCTTATTCCTAAATGGTATTGTATCTTTATAATCATAGTTCGTGATGGAGATATAAGGAGGTAAAATTTTTAGATCAGCAAGTATAAGAAACACTGTTTGTAAAAACGAATATACTGATACTACTGAAGATATATACATATATTATATATTTTGTTGATTGTTTTCATGTCGTAATGTTTTGTTCGAAACTTGTTCCATTGTCCTGATGTTTAGAAAGTTGTTTGCATAAAATTTGCTTCAGTGTCTTGATGTCTAGACTTCACACCCGACATTTCTAATAGAAAAGAAATTATTATAACCGTTTCCATGGGGGGAACATAGCTATAGTTAGAAATTAATTGAAAGAATTCGAGAAATTCGATAAAAGTTATATTACTCTTCATCTTCTTATCTTTCAATTTTCAAGTAGTAAAGCCAAGATCTTCATTTTCAAATCTTATCACACATTCCTCGTGAATCCATTTTAGTCCAAACAATGCTACGAAGCTTTCCAATTAACAACAAGGTGTGAAAGGTTAAGTCTTGACTTGTTAGAACGAAATAAATGAACCGGTTAGTCCTCTCTGGCCTTACGGTCAACATCATTTCCAGTGTACACATACAAATCGAGGCTAGGCCGTTGGATTCCGCAAACTTTGCCTCGTTTCATGCCCAATCGATCGCGGCTCGCAACTTCCAAGTTTAAATCTCTTTGTTTCCGTTCATAATTCGAAGCCACCCTTTCTCTGGAGGTAGCAAGCACTCTGAACCGGAATTAAACTGGCGCGCCCCGTGTTTGCTCCTTTCGTCGGTGGAAAATCGGGATTATTTCCGATACTTCGTTTCCAGGATAACTTTCCAACGTTCACGGTTTCCGCGTCTACGAAGAAGGAAATAATTAGAATGACTTTAATCTCCGTGATGTTACGATTTGATTTCACTACGCTTTTAATACAGGATGCTACATACACACGGAATGCATATAACGTGCAAAAACGTACAAAGTATTCAAAGTATTTATTACATTACTTAGTAGATAAAACAAATTTTTATTTAGATTCTATTTCTTTAGTTATTGTCCACAAAAATATAAAATCGCATAAAACATCCGCAGTCTATCTGTTACGTTCCTTTGTGTACATTCAGTTAAATTAAATTCTTTTAAATTAAATCCGTCCATATATAAATATGTCATTGCATTAGTTTGCTGCTAAAATATTGAAATAGGGGAAAATTACACGATACCGACTTGGCGACAGTGACTGACTAAATCAACGCGAACTTATTGAAACGAAACGTAAGGGTTCAGAAATACCAGGGATCGCAAGATGTTTATGATTGAACGATCGTAAAACCATCGACGGACCTTCGTTCGAAAGAAAACCAAAGCATCTTTCGAAGAGCCAGAGAAACAGAAAAGGCAACTGGAACCAAAGGAGCGAGCCTACGGCGTTACTAGGGTTTT
>NT_176483.1:327330-333611 GCF_000188095.3 Bombus impatiens
TCGACCACGGTCGGCGACGAAGAAAGGCGGACGCGGGGGTGAAAACCATAGAGCAGGGGTGAGAACGATGGATGGGGGTTGCGTGGGAGTGGACGGCTGGTAACGCAACGAAGCGAGGCGTGCCGTACACGCGGCCGGCAGCATCAATCCATCCACATAAACGGTAAACTGTAAAGCGGGTCTCTCTGAAGAGAGAGATGCGAGATCAGGGTGAGCCGCGAGGGGCTGAGCGTGCGAAGCGGGCTGACAAGGTTGAAAAGAGGAAGACAGGAAGCGGACGCTCTCCCTCTTGCGGTAGGACGCGCGATGTGTGTGGACGGAACGGGTCGTTGCGTTAAGCCGGGCTTTGATCGTCACCTGTCATAGTAACGCTCAGAGGGACCCCGCAACGGATACGGTTCACGTAACTGCGAGAATTACGTCCGCGAGCTTATGCATCTCGCGAACGAGGAAACGCGCCGTTCCCGTCCCGCGAATAGATCATGTTCGTTTCCCGGCCGCTTTGGTGGCACGTTCGGCACGTTTTCACGGATGCATAATTTTGTAGGATTCTTGCGAGAAAAAAGGTTCATTTTGAAGATTATGGCTCTTGATTGTGCTTAATTGCCGAGGCTTGAATTTTATTTGTAGCTTTAAAGCGTTTATCGTTAAAATGGAATGTTAAAGGTACAGTGAATGTACAGCGAATGCACGTACAATATCGGATGTACAGTTAGGGATATTTTAATATGTTGAAGAATTGATATTTGCATATGTACACGCTATTATAAATGTACGATTTTACAAGATCCTTGTGACAAGAAAACTTTATTATAAAAGCTATCGCTTGTACCTTTTTTATAAAGCGTTTGAAAAATGAAATGATCTTTTTCAATATATTTTTCACGTAATTGATTCGGTTTATGTGTAAATGGAGTACGGTGTAAGAGGAATTCATGAATTTTAATTTATGTTCCTCGTAAGTAAGCAAAATTCTGGCTATGGATGGTGTAATTATCAACGGACACATACCTTCTGTCTGAATTTATACGACAAGGAATCTTCGTGTACAAGGTCCCTTACACAGGTTCCTATTGGACGCATAATCCTGTTGGACACTCCATTAATCGTTGGTCATCTCATTTACACATATGTGAAATGTCATGCGCTAACCCTCCTCTGTTAATCTGCATAACATACATACATACGTATTCGCCTCGTGGATCGGGCAACAATTTCCCGAAGAGACAACAGATCATACCCTGTTAATAGCATACATACATCAAAGAATATAGACAATTTTTAGTTAATTTTCGTGTTAAAATTTATGATTCAGATAATCATATACTGAACAGTTTATAATTCCATCCGATAATTCGATTTCAAAACCTGGTGTTGAATAATCGACTCGAAGGATTATAATAGCGATTTATGTGATTATAAACGTTTGTAACCTTACAATTTGAATAGGCTATATTATGTTTCAATAAAGATGGTAGTACAAGTCAATAATACAGACGATGGTAGAATCATTGACCATAGCTACTTAGGTATACTACTTTATATTTTTACAGAAACAATTGTAATGACCTATTCACATTCTATAATATGTGTAAAACAATTTATCATAACTATCGAGATAACTTATATTTATACTTTAATTAATTCAATAATCAGGGAACGCTACCAACAATAATGTAACTGTTGCACATAGACTCCACAAATTTTCCTTGGACGTTTTCGACTTTGATCTTGCATAAACACAAAATTCTGACCAATTAATCATTTCGTTGATAATCTAAATTTATTGCCGTGTTTTATACGAGATTAGCAAGTGTCCTAATACATATAAACACTAATATACGTACATTTGAAGTCTAAATTTAAAGTCTACCAGAAATATTTCATATACACAAACCTTATCTATACTATACCATTTCAATACATCCCTACATCTTCTAAATACACACAAACCTTTCGATCTTCTATAAACATACCCTCGTGTTAGAACATTCATAGCATTTTCCAGAAGACAGAAAACAAGTTCATAGAGGGTCGGCTCCCTTTCCGGGCATCCGTTTGACACAACACACCTATACGTGTTCGTGCACTCCATGCATGTACACTGGGAGCGTCCATATGAATCTCTCTGGAGTGATAACACGTGTACGGGCGCGTCGTACACGCGAGTCCGACACACGAATCGTGAATTCGGCCCCTCCAATCGGCTGAACTCGACGGCACGGAAACGTTGATGGCGATGCTGATGGTGGTGAAGGCGAAGCCTGGTGGTGGTAGTCGATGTATCAACCCCACTCACTCGAGGATTAGCCTTCGAGATCGCTGACTGCTGAAATGTTCACAGATCGGTTTACCGTTTAGCAGGATAGAGAGTGTGAGCCCTCGTGATCCATGGCCCGTGTGAGCACCAAACCCACGCACACACACATACACACACACGTACATATACACCATATAGAGAAACATATACAGCTCGTAGCGTTCGAATTTCGTTCTGCCGCATACGTGGATCACGCGCGCTCCTTCTCCGATCGTTTCTATCACTTGTACACTTGTGCTCCTTTATCCGCTTGCTTTTTTCACCGTTCGCTCTTCCGTTTCTCTACTTTATCTTCTTTTCCTTGCTTTCGTTTTTCCTTCCTTGTTATTCTAGTTTCGTTAGTTAACTCGTTAAGTACTCTTTTAGATTCTTCCTTGCCGAAGGACAGGGGAGCTTAAGTTGATTGATTTCTTTAGGACTTCTTTTATATCGAAGTTTTATTCCATTTTGTTTGATTCTGGGATAGTTGATTTAGTTGGTTTTATTGAATTTCTATGCTAGTATACCGTATTTGCGATAGTTAGCTCGTTTCTGGTACAGACAGATATCTATTGTTCGTTCTTCGATTTTGATTTAGTTTGAAAAAAGTAAGGCAATAATACGTAACGTTTATATTTTTCGTACATACAACAAGTGCTAAAATACGTTATTGTCATGTTAATTAACAAGTAATTTAGATTCAGTCTGATGATTCTGTAAAAAAGTAATAAATGTTGCTTCTAACTACTAATTCATCATTCGTACACTTTGGTAAAATTTTTATACTGTTACTACAAATTGACCAAAGTGTTCGAGCACTTACGAACCACACCATACGTGGACATCGTTCTCTATTTTACTTCTAACGATGAATGACAAAACGCAAAGGCTTGGAGGTCTAACTTGGCCACGTCGTGCGTACATAGGCCGAACGCCACTCAACTGTGGGAACTCGCATTGTGGACCGCACGTGGTATGCGAGTATTACGCTGGCTCGTGGCTTCTGTGTGCACTGGATGTAGCATCGCGGGCGTGCAATAGAGACAGAAACAGAAAGGAAGAGAAAGGAAAGAGAGAGAATGGGTGGATGAAAAGGGAGCAGGGCGCGGTCCATTCCAGCGCATGCGATCCTAATCCCCGCGTCCATTCGACGTCCGGATCGCGAGCACGCACGTACTCGAAAATCGTCCCCTTAAGCCCTCTAGGCCGGACGAAAAATTGTCCCGACGAATTAAGAGGAACGTGCGCTCGTCCGCTCGTCGGATCTGTCGAGACACGGCCATCGGGGGTGAAATTGGGGGTCTGTTCTTCAACGACGATCAACGATGTTTATCCACACACGGATTTTCTCGCCTGATACCACTACTCGTGGATTTTTAACCTGTTCTCTGGCACATTTTTCGAGCGAGGAATATTTTTGAATGGGTGTGTAAATTAATTCAGAAGCTTTGTTAAAAGAATTGAAATGTTATTTGCGGATTATATAATGTACTTTTAATCATGAAAATAGACTTCATTATTTAAGTAATTACTAATGTGATATTTACATTTTTAAAATTTTCTATTTGATAACTGAAAGGCATTGATTTACATACTTCGTATTATTATATTTTACATTAAAGATCGGATTCATGCAACTTGTTTATGGTAAAATAATGTGTTACTATATCCAAACATATAGCCCCTTACATTTTGAAGAAAATTTAAACTCATGTCGATCTACATTTCAAATTGATATATTTATTTTAAAGAATTATTTTGTTTGTAAGAATTCTCCAATAAATAGATTAATATACCAAGAACAAATAAAAATGTGGCCTCTATCATAGAACGAAAAAAATATCCGCTCTATAATTTTGCGCATGCGAAGTAAAGTCGTCAACGCTAAGAAAAATGATGTAGGGTCGTTATTTGTTAATTTATTAATTTATACATGATTACTGATGATATATGACACATGGTAATATTTTAATTTTTCTAAAAATATTTGTAAAATCTCTATATGTATTTATATTAGATGCTATGATATTTTACTTTTACGATTCATAATTTTAATAACTCGATTGAAATTCTTTAATAAATAAAGTAAGATTAAAATTCGTCAAAATATACATATAAAGTACATTTATATAGTTCATATGTTTATAATTTCAATCGCATTGAAACTTTTTGTATTATATGTTGTTGAATATTCTTACATCCTGCATAGTAGAAAAAATTAACTAACTTAGGTTTTCTAATACTAAGTAATATTGAAAGATTTCTTTAAGATACATCCAATTGATTCGCAAGTTATTGACCCCGAGGATTCTATATATATATATGTGCGTATTTCATCGAATGTTACTGAGAAATAATCAGAAATGTATTAAAAAATAATAATCTACGTACTTCTAATATTCAATTCTAGATTACAAAACAAAATATCGCAATTCATTACGTAATATTGGTAAATTTTAAAGACTTTGTACTGTTATCGATCATTTAAAACCCAACACGATATATTGAAACGGAGAATGACTAAAAAAAGAAGGAAGAATGCTTTTAAAAATGAATTTTATATTCTAATATCTCAACTGCGTGTGGCATACGAAGAACTTTGCTTACAAAGCAAACAAGCTCGCGGCTCTCGCTGGTTTTTTCGCTCGACTGAAAATTCTCCGGTGAAAAAACAATTATTACTCTCGGAAAATAATAATATTTGTACCTGTTCCGATGCACGGCCAATTTAGTTGATAAAGCAAATAGACCCGAAGCGGATTTCACCTCGCCTTACTTTCTAACTGATTGCATGCACCCCGTATTTGTGCTTACAATGCTTACAAAGCATTCCGCTTCTAATGAACGTTCTGTGATTCTTAGTTATCTACAAATTAAGCAAGCCATGGACTACATAGAGAAAACAACTACATATTATTATAAACCAAATAAAATCAAATTGTCCATATTTTCATAAATAAAACTAAAAAGATCGAACCTAAGTAAGAATTTGTTTCATCGCCTAAATAGTATAACAGTACGTAAGTACTTTGGCTATTTTATATATTTTTGCATATTTTTACAATATCTTGGATATTTTAGATTTCTCATAGACATATTAACATCCGCAATCTCTTAATTAGGCATGTGTGAACTACGTCCTTGAACGTATACATAATTATACATATTTTCAATTTCGCGATACATTGCAAACGTTTCTTAAAAATCCGAAAGTATCTTAATAATCCTCAAAATAATTCTCAAGTGAGATAGTTTCATTAACGTTATAAATAGTTCTTTCATAAGAAACCACACAAGACCAAATTTCCCAATACGTACTTAAAATATTCACAGTAAGAAACCGAGCTTGGGGAGCGTTAATTGCTCCGAAAACAAAAAGAACGAACTTTGACCTCCTTCTGTGCTCGTTCCTTCCAGGATGTATGCACGCGATCCCATCATCAGGCGGATCAGAGAAAGAGATATGTACTTACGCCGCCAATGGTACAAAGAGAGGCCGGATAAAGCACGGATATTGCGACGCCAGTGCGAACGTGGGAATCCACGGCTGCGATCCGCTCAGCCTCATTAATGATGATGTGCTTGCCACCCAGTTGCAGTTCCATTCTCTCTCTCTCTCTCTCTCTCTCTCTTTCTCTCTCTCCCTCTCTCTTGCTGTACGCATACATCCACACGTTCTACATATTTCAACGTGTGTAACGGCTATGTCTACCAGAGTCTATCCAGTCTTGCACCTGTCTCTTTCTCTATCCTTTCTCGCGATGCCTTGACAAGGAGACCCCGTGGAAGCTGACGCCCCGGCCAGCCATCGCATTCACCCTCCCATTTCTATCTTCTTCTCCCTCACACTTGGTAGATTCAACCCTCCTACAGGCTGCTCGACCTACCTACCCACCATCGTTGCTCCCCAACCAGCCAAGCCACGGAAATACAGCTCGTACATCTCGAACAGTACCACTCCCCCTGAACTCAATTCCGCGCA
>NT_176483.1:334168-360671 GCF_000188095.3 Bombus impatiens
GCGCGGACTTTTTCGCTCCCACCGTTAAGTTCTTAGGCGATATTAATAGGAAACCGCCCGGAGATCGAGCGAGGGGCCATCCTATCGCGAGATGATTTGTGATTCTCTCTATCGTAGTTGAAGGTATGTTTGGTTTCTTTTTCATCTTTTGGTTGTCTGAAGCTGATGATATTCTTACTCACCTTCTTCCTTATTGGCTTGTAAATGAAGTGAAAGATCGCAACAGGATTCGTTAGTATTGCGTAATGTTATTGTAATATTCGCATAATTCCTGCGGAAGGCATTAACGAGAATCATTGATATTAATTCCGATTTAAATCGACATTATTTGGCAATAGAGAAGTCTGTGTTGATTGTGTATCAACACAATTAGATAATATTTAAGATAATATTTAATATGAAAGTTTTAATATTCTCCCTGATCTGAATTTCAAGCAACCTGCGCGGACTTTTTCTATTTGAAGTTTCGTTTGATTTCTTTTTCATCTTTCGTTGTTGAGGAGGGATAAGGGAATGGTTTGATCACAAGTAAGACGCGACTTTTATCGGTACGTAAATGAGGTGAAAAATCGTGACAAGATTGTGTACACAGGAGTTTCATTCGAACGGTCTTTTAAAGACGGATGGATGTGGAAGTTGGTTTTGTAGGTGCTCAGAGTTTGTTAGGGGTGCTATTAGTCTTTTCTGGGTAAAAGATTTGGAGAGAATTCCTTTTTAGGTCGTGTTCTTTTTGTTAATACATTTATTCAACGTTATTAAGAAACTCAAAACATGAAATTATTTATGTAATAATATTACTATTATGCCATTATATCTGAAAACGTCATTTTTAATACATTATGTGATGACCACAAATAATTTATCATCAGTTCTCCATCATTCCCTTATCAACATCCTTTTACTAAATTGTTTAAGAAGTAATTTTATTCAAAATTTCTTCGAACTTTCATGAAATATTTAAAAATACTGTAAATAAAGTAGTTCATCTTATTTGATGATAATATTTCAAACGATGTGAATAATTCTATAAGGCGTATTAAAGATTGACCCTTTTAAAGTGTAATTTATCGTATTTAAAGAAATTTAGAATCCCGTATTCAATCCTTCGCGAGCCTTTTTGCTCCCCCTATTAAGCACTTGAGTGGCATCAATAGAGCCATTCAAGATGATGCTCCGGCATTAAGAGATCACTCATGGTTATATCGAGAATGTATTTCGTAAATCAATCATATCGACGTGCTTCAGAGAAACTGGAAAGAACATATTTGAAAATCAATTAACATATACGACTAATAAACAAAATTATGAAAGTTACGAAAAAGAAAAAGAAATAAATTTTTATGTATTTAAATAAATCTACCTTTATGTCAATTTAACTTCTTTCTTTCGGATTTTGCTATTGATTAAATATCTTAGAAATTTTCATTATTATTAAAAACACTTAAATTTAGGAAATGCATTAGGAAAGTTTTTTAGTAATGAAAACTACATATTATACAAAATTCATAGATAATCGTTAGACAATGAGAATCCAACATGAAAATAACACATATTCTTTATAATTGATGTTTAGCTGTACAACACGAACGAGGTCCGAGGAAGCCAAAACAACCTCAACAACAATCACCGATCGCACCTCCTTTACACAATGATCGATTAAGGACTGGTCTTGGTTCCCCTTATGTTCTTTTACACCAAAGGTGTGTATGAAGTTCTTATTAAAATCTGTACTTATATCCGTACACATTAGTATTAGATAGTAAATATTGTATCTTAATACGCTACGTTATTGTTCTGTTTAAACATAATGTCTGACTCATCAATGGCTCATACTACTTAAATTGACGAGGCTTATGAAGGAATAATTCAATTTCTCCTTTCGATGTTGAAGAACTATGAACAACCCAGAGTTATAAAAGATATACCATATCATCTTCTACACATTCTTAAGCCGATTTTAAAATCGTGCCAGAAATATCATACAGGCTATCAAAGATGTGTTATTATTCATCCTATACTTTATACATATCATTAATTATTCTATACTTCATTGCTAAAAGTATTTTCATCGTTTAAAATATAATTGAGAAAAATATCATCTATGATTTTAATCTAAATATTACTGCAAAACCTTACTCTTAGCAATTAGAGCTTGATAACTCCAATAAAAGGACGCTAAGGATAATGTGTGCAGAAAGTTCAGGTGCGACCAGAGGTTCTCGCCTTATCCACGGCCAGTGGCACTTGTGCAGAAACCACCGGAGGACTCTTCGTCCCCGGCACCATTGGCTCTACCGCATTCTCCTTCGACCACGACCCTCTACTCAGCACCCCCGAGCGTCGCTCTGACACCGCAGCCACCCCTTCTTCAGATACTAATGTCCGCGGAACAGTGTCAGGTAAGTAATTCAGCTCAATTTGCTCGAGTCTGGTGTTTCCCCTTTGCAAACTTTATAACCGTCAATCCGACAAATCCTGCCGGTTTCACAGTCTGGACTGAAACTGAGCGATCGTGGACCCTGTGTTGACGAGATCCTCGTTCCTTGTTTTGGATTTAGTTTCGTGAAATTAACTTTCCGGTAACAGACAGGGAGAAGTTTGGAAAAATGTTTTAAATGTCTATATGATAATTTTGTAGAATACGAATGTAGTGTAGATTCATGCTATACAAATACGACTGAAAAACTAAACTAAATAGAGATTTTAGCTTTCGTGATATTACAATGAGTTACTGAGGATATCTTTTTTATTTTCGCATACTATATGCATTCTCTACATTTTTAAATTCTATTACAGGATTTTTGTTTAGAGCTATGGCTCAATGTTGTTGCAATACTGATACAATTTTTGGGGATTAAAGTATTAATAGAAGAAATTGATAATTTTTTTGAAAGGATAGAGAAATTTGTGTTGATTTTTAATAATATAATATTAAATATGTGAAATATCTAGATTATTAAAGAGCTTAAAAATAGCTTGCAAATTCTTAATAATAATTTATAACATCATAAAGTTATGTTATTCTTTAGACAAAGTATTTTAGTTTTAAAATATTATTTTTATATGCGTATTATTTGTTTAAATATATTTTCATTTTTATTTATAAGGAACTCGTATGGAATGCACCATTGCAATCGGAAACAGAATATTCTTTGGAACAAACAGAAGCTAGTCATAATTCCACTGGGACATTAATAAATCCCAATCCTACGCGAGAACTATTACAGGTAACTATACCAAAAATTTTACGATAATTATTCTTATAAAATATAAAATTTTCAAAATAAAATTAATGACAAATTGATTTGTATATATATGAAACGGTTCTTTTCTAGTTTTATATAATTTTATTAAAGATTTTGAAGTTGAAAATATATACCTAATATTAGAAAGCAATTTAATATATTTTATTATTTTACATTTCTAAATATTAAAAATATGTGATTAATAAAACAGATGAAACAAAAATTTCACTCGGAGAACGAAGCTTATTAATATGTTTCAGGAAACAACTGCACGTTTACTATTTATGGCAGTAAGATGGGTTTGTTGCTTACCACTATTCCAATCCCTTTCGAAGAACGATCAATTATTGTTACTCGAAGGCTCGTGGACACAACTTTTTCTCCTTCATCTAGCACAGTGGTCAATATCGTGGAATATTACTGGCTTACTAGAGGATGAACAAGTACGAGCAAGATTGCCAGACGAAGCTACAACGAATCAACAATTAATTACTATTCAGGTAATAATTTAACTTATATAAAATTGTATTAATTGTTGCATAGAATATGAAATATTTGGTAATTTCATCATAAGAAAATGAATAAATAATTAACATTTTCTTTCATATTTTGGACAAATATGAACGAGAATATTTTTATAATTTTAAGTAATAAAGAATAATAGTGAAAATTAAAGAAAAAGAAATTATTTACGATTTTATATATGCCTGTATTTCAGGACACGATATGCCGTTTTAGACAACTCTCACCAGATATGAGCGAATGGGGATGTATGAAAGCGGTAGCACTGTTTACTCCAGGTAATAAGAAATTTTGGCTTTTAATTTCAAAGAAGTTGATAAATATATGTCGGAGTCAGGTTGTCATTTTGGGGCGTTCGATGAACCTTTACTTACTTTACCGTCGCGAATGTAGCCAATCTTTATCAGTACGAATGTGGACACTACCAGAGGCTACGAGTAATGGTAATAGGATGGTCGAGATGGTGGTAACAACGAATTCAGGTTCGATAACGAATCCACGGTCCACGGGAGGACTAGTATCAACGTGCTACTCGATTCGGATAACTTCCCGATAACTCAATCGGCAATTCGTCCAACGACTCACTAACCAACTAACTAACTCTAACTCTAACTCTAACTCTAACTCTAACTCTAACTCTAACTCTAACTCTAACTCTAACTCTAACTCTAACTCTAACTCTAACTCTAACTCTAACTCTAACTCTAACTCTAACTCTAACTCTAACTCTAACTCTAACTCTAACTCTAACTCTAACTCTAACTCTAACTCTAACTCTAACTCTAACTCTAACTCTAACTCTAACTCTAACTCTAACTCTAACTCTAACTCTAACTCTAACTCTAACTCTAACTCTAACTCTAACTCTAACTCTAACTCTAACTCTAACTCTAACTCTAACTCTAACTCTAACTCTAACTCTAACTCTAACTCTAACTCTAACTCTAACTCTAACTCTAACTCTAACTCTAACTCTAACTCTAACTCTAACTCTAACTCTAACTCTAACTCTAACTCTAACTCTAACTCTAACTCTAACTCTAACTCTAACTCTAACTCTAACTCTAACTCTAACTCTAACTCTAACTCTAACTCTAACTCTAACTCTAACTCTAACTCTAACTCTAACTCTAACTCTAACTCTAACTCTAACTCTAACTCTAACTCTAACTCTAACTCTAACTCTAACTCTAACTCTAACTCTAACTCTAACTCTAACTCTAACTCTCTCAATCCAAAAGAGGCTGCCCTTATATACTCCTGTCCCCGCTTCTCGGGTTAATCTTTGTTTTAAGGAGAGCCATATAATCATTTCATACCTCTGTCAGGTGCATGTCCCTCCGGTGGCCGTGGCTAAGTCACTTCGAGACCAAACCCATCGTTATAAAGTCAGATTGGAACATTAAGACTATTTCTTATTTTTATTACTTAAGGGCGGCTATAGTAAAAGTCTCGATTAGTGTATTGGGGTTTTTCTCAACATTCCGGACGGGAAATCCCGCTGTCTTTCCCGCTCCGACATATATTTCAAACAAATTTCGTAATTTGAATTTATGAAAATATTTTTACTTAAATAATTGAAATCAAGGAAATACTTAAAACTCCAATCTTTCTCTTCTCTTTCCATTAAGCGATATAAAGTAACGAAATATTTTACATTTCGATCTCGATTACCGTGTGTTCCTAAACTGCAGATTAAACAGATATTTAAAATCCTGTTTCGATATCGATATGTTCTCCTTCGCAGAAACGGAGGGTCTCCACGCCAGCGAGTCGATCAAAATGTTACAAGATCAGGCTCAATGCATTCTAGGGGATTACACGAAATCTCGTTATCAACGACAACCAGGTAGAAGCGGGACATTAATGCACGTTGTCGGACGTTTGACGTCCATCTTCCCAAAATTGGTCGAACGTTTGTTTTTTCACGAAACCATAGGCGAAATTCCGATTTCCCGTTTGTTGGTTGATATGTATCAAATGAAAGGACACACAAACTGAGATTTCCCGATAAATGATGATATAATCGTGTGAAAAATCCCTGTGGCTTTCCAAAACTCTGTCGATTCTTTAAGCCAGATACCGTAGAGATCGGGACAAGTTTTTGAAACCTGTAGCTAAAGACTGCAAAATTATACGAAAGATCACTGGTTTTGATGAAATGGTTATGATCCATGAACATATTTGATTAAACAATACCAAGGAACTATTCAGTTAGCTTTACGTATTACGATTTTATATAATTTTGCGTTACAGTGCAATACATTGAATATATTATTTATAATATATTGAGTATATTAAATTTTGTTCGATAATGAATTTCGTTTTTATGATCAATAGGATTTGTTGCTTCTAGATAAAAAGACACGAGAGTCATAAACTGTAAAAATCATTTGATGAAGTAGAATTTTGTGTAAGTACTACTTGTAAAACATTTGTAAAGAACGATTTCATTGTGTTTTATGTTCTTATAATATCTTTGCGATAATACTACCGGGTACTACAAAGACACATTCTTCGTAATGCTATACTTCGTTCAATTTAATATATGCACTGCGAAAAAAATGTATATTTATTTTAAATATTATCTTTCTTTTCAGTTTCTATTAATTTGACAAAACATTTCATATTTCTAATTACAATCGCTTGACTCAGTCAGAAGAAAATTTAATCAAATACATAAAAAATTGTTTAACATCAAAATAAATTTAATAATGTTTGCAGGTAGTATAGAACAAGAACTAAAAATACGTAATTATGGGAACATGAAACACTTTCATATGAAATAAACCATATTAAATTTAATGTTACACCAACAATTTCGTAATTCGTTATAAAAAAAATACGCTAAGAAAAATCTTATTCGTGGATGTAAAAATTATATAAGAATGATAAGCTTCCATAAGAAATAGATATCCTATTCATTTGTAAATAATTGAATAACCGAGAGTTAACAATGTAACATTAATTATTTACTATTTACCTATAGTCAATTATACATACATATATTTTGCTTTCAATTTTTGTAATATATATTTATATTATTTATATGATATATTTTTTAAACATACATATATATGTCGGAGTCAGGTTGTCATTTTGGGGTGTTCGATGAACCTTTACTTACTTTACTTACCCGTCGTCATAAAGCCCGGTTGGAACATTAAAAGTTATTTTCTTATTTTTATTGCTAAAACATACAAATCTTGATTATGGTATTGGGGTTTTTCCCAGCATTCCCGACGGCAATCCCGCTGTCCTTTCCTCTCCGACATACATATAGTATATTATTTATCCATATATCACATATCAATATACAATAATTGTTTTTTTTCAAAAAATTTGTAGATAATAATATCTAAGTGTTATTAATTGTAATTTAATACAGTTGCATCTTATATTATATATAATATTTGATAGGTGGTAATATACAATCGTTTTAAAGTTGTATGTGAGTTTACTTCATCGTATTTGTTATTAAATTGTATTTAGTACTCGCTAATATTAACATACATATTTGTTATAGAAAGTATTTGGTTTTATAGAATAGACACTATGTTTTATACATATATGTAATGTATATTAGCATACAAATGATTTATATGGACCCGTGGAAATGACGGATAACTGAAACGAAATTATAAAAAAAAATACTTAATATTAATAATTGTTTTCCTACTCCATTCCTTACCTATATAAGAACTTAATTTTACTATTCATTAATACTTCATTTAATAAATTAATCGTTACTTATGTACTTGTTACAACATATTTAAGAATATTATAAATACAAAACAATTTTTTCTACAAATTGTTAAATCGCTGCTGTGACAAAAATATAAAAATTTTAGCCTTGTTTCGTCCAAGCAAATAATTATACTAATGATTGTTTCAAATAAATAAGAAATTATATTATTTAATAATTTTTGTTTCTTTATTTTATGTACATTTCAACAAAATCTAATTAACATTGCATAATATTTGTTTTTTATTGCATTACATAGAAAATTAAATTATACTGTTGTTCGGAATTTGGAGTGACCGCCTGGTAATCACCGCGACACGCTTTATGTGAATCAGATACGATCCTCGGGCAGGACGATCGTCAAGGGTCTACGCTACCCTAGTGCGGACCCATCATAAACAGCCCACGGAAAACCCCCATAAAGCACGTCCTGTCAGGAAGACAAGAAACGCGGGTTTTCCCCAAGTACGACGAACCTCCATTAGGGGTCAGCCCATCCTCAAACATACGTCTTTACCTTATGATCAGTTCGGAACAAACTTCAGACACACGCACCACGAATTTTCCTCTAGGACTGCAACATCACCAAGAGTCACTCTTGCACCAGTGTTGTAGTCAGTGTCTTATAAGTGATAAGTGAATATTAATTTATAAGTGAAGTTTATATAAATTTAAAATATACGTATCAAAAACAAAATCTTCAAACAATAAGAATCACTCTCATTAAACACATAGTTTATGCTTTACAACGTGGACGCACCCATAGCTATATTATTTCAAAAACATGGCTGTATATTCTAACCTTATTTTTTAAGTGTATATAAATATTAGTTTCGACGTAAAATAAAAAGAGACAATGGGACACAGTAAAATATTTGCCAAGAATCGCGCATTAGGATATGTCAGTAATCACATTCCTCTTATAACAAGATATATTACAAGGCGAAAAGAAAATCTTATATCAACATGTGTTGGTGATACGTTTCTTACGTACAGTTGTACACATTTCACGCTTCTTAGCATATCAAAAACGCATCCAGGTGAAATTACATGTCTCGCGGGAGACCCTTATCACACTTTTACAGCATGTGGAAAAGAAATATACGCTTGGCGGAGAGGAACAGAGCTAAGACATACTTATAAAGGACATAACTACACAGTGCATATTCTGTTACCTTTTGGTCCTAATTTAATATCTGTTGATGAGAACAACAATGTTAAACTGTGGGATATTAGAACAGAAGAACTAATAACAGAACTTGATTTCAGTAAAAACCACTTCAACATTACAACAATAATACATCCTAACACCTATATAAACAAAATATTATTTGGAAGTGAACAAGGTCAATTGCAGTTATGGAATTTGAGAGTTGTAAAATTAATTTATACGTTTAAAGGCTGGAATACACCAGTAACTGCACTTGAACAGGCACCTGCAATAGACGTTGCAGCAATAGGTTTAAGAAACGGGAGAATTATATTACATAATTTGAAGCTTGATGAAACACTTTTTGAATTAGTTCAAGATTGGGGTTGTGTAATATCCATTAGTTTCCGAACAGATGAGCATCCAATAATGGCCACAGGAAGTTTAGACGGTCACATTGTATTTTGGAACTTAGAGCAACGTAAAGTTGAAAGCCAACTCCTTAAAGCTCATTCTAGGGGTGTTACAGGATTAAAATATTTACCCAATGAACCATTGTTAGTATCTTCTTCTTCTGACAATTCTATAAAGTTATGGATATTTGACTTAGCTGATGGAGCTGGAAGACTTTTAAGAATTAGAGAAGGTCATGCAGAACCTCCTAATATTGTTCGTTTTTATGGAAATGATGGCAACTATATATTAACAGCTGGAAATGATTCTTCTTTGAGGATGTTTTCTACAATTACGGAAATGTTGAATAAAAGCTTTGGAAAAGCATCATTCAACAGAAAAGCTGCAAGGAAAAGAGGAAGACTTATTGAAGATCCTTTATTAATGCCACCGATTACTAATTTTGCTATAGAATTAACAAGAGAAAAAGAATGGGATAACATTGCAGCAACACATTCGGGTTTGGCTACAGTCAGTACATGGTCTTCTAATAAGGCAAAAATGGGAGAACACAAATTAATCCTAGAAAACTTTAAAAGCAATCGTAACATTATTGCAACTTGTGTATGTATAACAAAATGTGGAGATTTTGTTATTATTGGATATAATAGTGGCCATGTAGAAAGATTTAATATACAATCAGGAATTCACAGAGCTAGCTATGGTATTGATAAAGGAGCACATCAAGGTCCTGTGAAAGGTGTAATGGTAGATCCTTTAAATCAAACTGTAATCACTGCCGGAAGTGATGCATTTATAAAGTTTTGGAGATTTAAACCAAAAACAGGTAAAAGAAATAACTATATTTCATGATACACATGTGAAAATATAATTAATTGCATATTATAATTTTAAGGAGGTTCTGAATCAGTAACTAAAATGATGTTGGATGAACCAGTTGAATGGTTACGATATCATAATGATAGTTCCCTTATAGCCATAGCATTGCAAGATTTTACTATTATATTACTAGATCTTGACACTAAAAGAATTGTCCGACGTTTTAAAGGACATAAAGCGCGATTAACAGACGCATGTTTTAACCCTGACTCTAGATGGCTAGTAACAGCATCTATGGATTGTACAATTCGCATATGGGATATTCCTTCCTCTAATTTAATAGACATTTTTCAGGTATATATAATATATGTTAGTAAAACTTAATTATTGATCTAATTTAGAAATATTAACTGAATATAATGTTTTAGGTACCAGAAGCATGCACGTCATTAAGTTTTTCACCTACTGGTGAATTTCTTGCTACAGCACATGTATGTAACTTAGGTATATATTTATGGTCAAATCGTACCTTGTATTCCCACATTTCTTTGAAAGGAGTAAACAAAAACGATCCGATTCCAACGATTGGTCTACCTGGCTCAATGATAGAAGATACTGTTACTAATGAAGATGAACTTACTGAACCAGAATTGGATTATGTTTCTCCAGCACAACTTCAGGATAATCTTATTACAATGTCCGGTTTAGCTCACTCGAGGTGGCAGAATCTATTAAATATTGATATCATAAGAAAAAAGAACAAACCGAAAAAAGCGCCAGAGGTACCGGAAAGTGCGCCTTTCTTTCTGCCAACGATTCCATCCTTGGAATTGAAATTTGACCTTTCGAGTGTTAAAGATGCCGAAGTCAATAAGAAATTGATTATTCATCCTGAGTTACAAAATCTCACTTTGTTTGCGAAATCCTTACTGTCTATGGAAGATCCACAACTTGAAGAAGTTATTGAAAAATTCAAAAATATGAGTCCTAGTTCTATCGATTTCGAAATTCAATCATTTTCAGCGGATGAAAAAACATCAAATACTTTATTACTTCACTTTATGAAAATAATATATCATATGATGGAAAAGAGGATAAATTTTGAATTAGCACAAGCTTACCTAGCCGTATTTTTGAAATACCACGGAACAACAATAGCAAAAGACGAAACGTTAAGAAATTATTTAGACACATTACACGATATACAATTAAAGTCTTGGTTTATATTAAGAACTAAATTCTTTTATAATCTAAGTGTTGTACAAGCTTTGAAGAAGATGTAATTATTTTATTGTAATAAAAATGACGTGTTATTTTTTATGTAATTTTTAAATGTAAAATTTAAATGTTTTTGCAATATGACCATCACAAAACATATTTTTAAGGTACATTGATCGAATAATTATAGATATTTGAAAAATAATTTATTGCGACATTTTACAAATTATTCCTATACAGTAAACCACAGTTAAGTAAAGTTAAATAGAAAAGATAGAAAAGATTAATCACAAGTATAATTTGTTTGTGTATATAAATATAACAATTACAAAAATAATCTTACAATCATTGACATATTTTGATACTAAAAAATATTTTATGTAGATACAAGTAAAAGTTATTTATATATATATATACATACATTAAAGTTTGCAATGAACGACGAGAATTTATTCCCTATAAGCAAGAAAGCTATGTAACTGTTCCACTGTTGTTGTTTCTAATCCTAAATCTCCTATATAAATTTCAAAACATGTAACTATTCTATAAAGACTGCGTTTTGCTGCAGCACGTAAAGAATGAAAGATTTGTTTAATAAATTTATCATCTCCATATTGTTTCTTTGTCATAATATTTGATTTTTGTAATTTATCAAGAGCTTGCTTCAATGCAAGTAAAGTATTGATTATAAGTGGTAGATCTTTTTGAGCAATTCCATAAGAATCTTCACTTAATGATAATACAGCTAAAGATGAAATTGCATCCGCAGCCCAGATTATCGTCTGTCCTTTAAATAAAATATGACACACTTTACCGCCCTCTATTTCACCAAAAACATATGAAATAAGTGGTTTAGAAAGTAAGTATGCGAGAAAGTTGTTCCATCTTGTTTTTACGAATTTTTGAATAAACAGTTCATTGTCAACATCTTTTTTTATATTACTTTGTTCTGTACAGATTTGTACTTCTTCTTTTATTAAACTGCGCATACGATACATATATTGTTTCTGAAATGCACTAATATCTGTCATTGTTGAACTTGGAACACCAGAAGATAGTTTTGGTTCCTGAGGTTTAATGCATGCTGTGCTGAGATCATCAGAAAATTTTTTGATGAGACCAGTACATCTTTCTATAACACAGTTCCAATTGTAAGGATGACCTCCAGGTTGACTGAGTGTGAATAATACACCTCTTCTTGCTTTATCCTTTTGTGCTATTGTAATTAAATCTAAATAGCCTAAATGTTGCATTATTGGCACTTTGTCTGTAGATAATGCGTCAGGAAGTGTCACTCCAGATTCAGCAGTATTAAATACATTACTTCGTTTGAATTCAAAAGGAACCCATTCTGTCAAATATATTTCAAATAGTAAATACATACTGTTAATTGTTAATACAAACATCAGTTGATACAACCATAATTGAAAAATCAATGACAGATTCAGCAAGCTAGGAATGCTACTCAATGGTTCACTTTCTAATTGTAAGGATGACAAAAATAATATTGTGGAACAGCAATAAGGACCCAAGAAATAATAACCAATTAAATAATATAGAGTTGGCCATATGCATTCAGCCATTAATGATGGAAGCAGGGAGCTGATTCCTGCTTTAAATCGAAAAAGCTTTGATGAAGATATGATAGGAAATTTTAAATATTTCATATGGAAGATACTAATCTTCAAGAAAAAATATAATCCACTCCAAAATCCACTTAAGAATAAAAAGTAATGTTCTTCCATTAAACACATTCCATAAATTATGTTACATTCTGTCATTAAAAAACCATATTTGCCTCCTTTGATTGATAAATGCAACCAAACAAGGAGACCACCAATGATAATGTGCAGGATACCCATCAAAATATTTTGATATGTGAATATTCCAAAAAATTTAATAAACCTACTTTTTGAGTAGGGTGGAATGTTAGAGTAACTTTTGCTACAAATAACTCCTTGAAAAAATGTAACGGTAGCAAGAACACAGAAATAACTCCACATTCGAAAAGAGGTTATCGCTGTCCATGTGTTTTGAATCCATGACATATAATCTGTATTTAAATTTGTAATTAAAAGTAAGCAAGTCACAAGTAAAAATTGTACCATTATACTGGAGATTATAGCTAAGAACATTCTCTGCATTAGCAATTCTCTGCATCCTTTTTTATTCATCTGTATCATTTTATTTACTTGTAACGGTTAACCTCCAGTTTCTTGATAAAACCGTACAAATTGAGCAACTCAAAATTCTTGCCAACAAACTTAACGTAGTAGTTAAACTTTTATATTTTTAATAATAATAACATTTACGTGAATATTTTTCACGTTCTCAACTATTTAACTTTTCAAATATGTATTTTTATCAAGGAATAAAGATGATATACATAAATTCCTCGTTTCAAAAAGCCGGTATAATTATGAATTTTCCATTGAATTTGAGCGCGCCATCATGGCTGTCCTCATGAAAGAACATAAAGGATGATATTTATCACTATGATTAAATTTGAATTATCTTCTTGAACGAAACATATTTATCGAATCATTATCAACAGGATATTTAACATTAAAAGTTTTATGTATTGGCTTTACTAAAAGAAATATTTGGAATTGATTTATATCTATAAAGTTTCCTTATTTTCCAAATCAATTTTTGATAAATTTATTAATATTTTTAAATAGTATTTTTTGTATTATTTTAAAAATAAAGTTTGTTATTTATAATAATTATTATACTATATTTCACATACTAAATTATATATCTTAAAAAGAGACTACTAAAAATACAATCGACTTTCAATAAAATTCTAAATAAATCTTCATCAAATAATAAATTATTGAAGTTATAATATATTATTTCAACAACTTGATGAGTTTAAGAAAGCAGACTTCTTAATTTATGTAAATACTATATGAATATAAAAACACGCCATAATGAACAATACAGTTTCTTTCATGTATTTGTAATAATTAGTAATTTATAATATAATGTGAATTATGTAATATGTTTCAAATAAAAGCTATAAAAGCTACAAATAAATGTTATGATATTAATACATTAGAAAGCAAGAATTGAAGCATGTACTTTGTACTTGTAATAATGTAATTTATAATGTAACTATGTATATGATATAGTATCACTACCAATTAATCAATTCCACGTTGTATTTGTATATGTTACTATTTACAATTAATAAATAAGAGAAGAAATATATTACTTAAAAATGTTTAACATAATTCTTTAATAGAGTACCTACATTGTAATGTTATCCAAATATCAGAATATTTAATAATGATCCATGAATGAATGATGTGCAAGCACTTAGTACTTTCAGTTTCCTTTCTACTTTGTACTCTATGATTTTAGTGAAAAAATGTAAGTCAAGTGCTTGATAAGTTCTCGAACCCGCAGGGGAACTATTTATTATTCAGCGAAGGTTGCCTTACTAGTAACATCTTTAATTAACCCGCATGTCATTTTCAATAGGCCTATTCATATAGTATAAACAAAATGGATTAGAATCTCGTGAGAGTTAATTTCTATTATTTTATGGATATTACAAGAGTCTGCCGTCATGTGGAAGTGCCATAAATGTGGGAAACCAGTATATTTCGGTTAGTTTCAATCTTCGCATATATTAAAAAGGCGTAATAATTTTGACAAGTACCGTTTCCTGTCATTATAATGAGTTGATTAATTTTTTGTCTGTATAACTGTCATGTTACTCGTATATATTTTATTAAAAATATTATTTTATTATTACTTTTCTGCATTTTAACCAAGCTCTTTGTTATTATTAAGAAATTATTTTTTAAATTAAAAGATTAATCGTTTATTGTCGTTTGTAATATTTTGATATTTCAAACGTTTAAAATAACGGTTTTAATATTTTAAATATGAAAAAAAATACTACAGTTGAAAATAAAAATTTATTTATGTATTTTATATACTAATTTAAACAAATATTTTAATATGCCAATTTATAAGTTAATAATTTATTATTTATAAAAACAAAATGCATGTATTAAATAAAACTTAAGAAAATATATTTATTAAAGGATTAGTAAAATCTCAATTGATTATAAAATTATATGTGCTTTGTGTAATACTGTAAAATTTTACAAATAAAGTGAGTATTTTGTACAAATAGATCATAAATATATTTGTTTATTTTGTACAAAATATTTTGAAAAACTGTGACTTTAGCTGAACGGAAGCAATCATTGGGATATGACTGGCATCCAGAATGTTTAAGATGCGAAGAATGTGGGAAACGCTTGAATCCAGGCCAGCATGCAGAGGTACAACATTGTATATTTTATAAAATTGTTAATTAAATATTGTAATATTATTAGTCATATTTAAATATTTAATCTATCTAATTTTGTGCCACCACTTTAAATATTTCATTTTTAATATATTACTGTTAACTTTTACTTAATAATCGTACAACAAAATTTATATTTTCTTTTTAAAAACTATTATGTAGCATAAAGGTGTACCATATTGTCATGTACCATGTTACGGAGCTCTTTTTGGGCCACAATTATTTGGTCATGGAACAAGAGTTGAATCACATACAAGTTTTGGGAAAAAAGAAGCTCGGCCATCATTACCCAGGTATGTAGTTCAAAACAATGTGTTTTATTTAATATCATACTATTGTGGTATCGTAAAAGAAAAGAGTTTGATTAGAGATCGGTTGAAAATAGAAAAAAC
Source organism: Bombus impatiens (assembly GCF_000188095.3). NCBI lineage: Eukaryota > Metazoa > Arthropoda > Insecta > Hymenoptera > Apidae > Bombus > Bombus impatiens. The sequence goes on from NT_176483.1 coordinate 350,001, forward strand.
CGTGTCATTGTCCTTCTGTGGTTTGTTTACATTGAAGAGCGCCTATGTGACCAAAGTCACCTAGTTCTTGCAAAACATGAGCGTGCAGAAATACGAGAAAAACAATAAACAACGCTAGAGCAGAAGGACGGTTTCGGGTTCAAGGAGCGATGACCGAGATTGGGTATGCGAGTCGAAAAGCGAGTGTGTTGCGAGAGTCAGAGTTGATCGAGACGTCGAAGAGTATTGTTGAGAGAGTTGATCGAGACATCAAAGAGTAGAGTTGAGAGAGCTAATCGAGTCGTCGAAGAGTAGAGTCGTTAGAGTTGATCGAGTTGTCAGTGTTGCAGAGTTGTTAGAGTTCCTAGTGAGAGAGAGAGAGAGAGAGAGAGAAAGAGAGAGAGAGAGAGTGTTAGATTCGTTGTGACGAGAGTTGCCAAATAACTGTAAGGTTATTTGAGATAGATACGAGTATCGCATTTAGTTTCAGTTAAACAAACATCGTTTTCTGTCCAATTAATACCTGTATATTCAATTCATTATTAATAAATTGTAAGTAATCGGGAAAAAATTAATATTTTAATTTTCCACGACACCACACTATTAAACATATTATATTATTACATTAAGTTTTATATTGTTATAATTTTTCATACTTAGATCACACTTGGAATCAAAGTTGAAGGTTTTCAACCAGTATTATGAAGGCAAAAGTGGTGGAATAAGAAGCCGTGAGGTATTTATCTTATATTTATGCTTAAGAAAATATAGATCAACATATAATTAATATTATTTTTTAACAGGTTAATGGAAGATTGATACTGGAAGGTGCACTTCGTATTTATTGGGGTGTCAGAGGAGTGATTCATTTAAAAGAAGATGATGATCAACGCACAGTAGTTACAGCTCGTAATAGAAATTCATGTAGACGTAGTGTTTCTGATGTGTGTATATATTTTTATATGAAAAGGGATGCTTAAAATATTTTATATGTTCGTATATCTTGTAAATTCTGCCAATAGAGTATAGAAGATGAAGAAAAAGAGGAAGATTGTGTAAAAGAAACTTGTGAGCAAGACGCAGAAACTGAAACAAAGTCTGTACCAACCTCACCTGATCATCTTAAGAGCCTCACTTTACCAATGAAACTAGACGTTAAGAACATGGAGTGGGATGAAATAGATGAGCTTCTTCAGGTAATATATAGGTTATTAAAATTTCTGATTATTAAATATTTTTCAGTTTATTTATTTTTATCTGATTTTTAATTATCCAGGTTGAACGTAAAATCGAAGATGGAAAGAAATTATACCAAACGATGCCCGAAAATCTACCTTCGATTAGTTCGCAAACCACTTCCGACCCACTGCCTCTTTCCTCTCAATCCAGTTTTGATAGATCTGATTCTCGCGAAAATTCAGAAGCAAATAGTCCAAATCATCAAAGCAACCGTGGTAATGATAGTAGCGTAACTAGTACACCAACGCACAGTATAGGTAGTTCTTCCAGTACCGATACGCCTATTTACCATGGCACACCAAATCGAAATGAAACGCTTCGAAGGGTAGAATACTTTGACAACTTAGAGAAAAATATGTCCGGTAATAGATCTATTAGCACTGATGACAGTTGGATAGAAAAAGGCTTAAATCGGTCGATGTCCGGACCTGATTGCCTCCAAAGACATCGAACTGATAGCGATACAGATTCTGTAAATTCTCTACAATTTAGAGAAGATGATAACATGACAATGTCGACCGACAGTGGACTAGAGGTATTTAACAATTATAGTCTTGAATTTATTATTCTCCCTGTATATGCATATCTGTAATACGTTCTAGCTGGATGGCGTAGTTTTACGACGAAAACAAGGATCCACCGCAATTAGACGTCGCCCGGGTGGTCGACGACAATCACGTAGTCGACTGCGGCGTCGTTGTTCAATTAACGGACATTTTTATAATCGTGAAACCAGTTTTTTTACACCTCCGCATGGATCTCAAATGTCCGTTTGGATTACAAGTTTAGTAAATACTCAGGAAGTTATTAACCTTATGTTAGACAAATATAAAGTTGATGCTAAACCAGATAATTTTGCGTTGTTCGTCGTCCGCGATAATGGCGGTGAGTTAAATTATTTTAGGAAACACGTATCTACTCTTAATCACTATTTGAGAAAGATAATTTTCTTTTCTATAGAGCAAAGAAGATTAAGAGATGACGAATATCCGCTGGAGGTTCGTGTAGTATTAGGTCCGCACGAAAATGTCGCGCGACTTTTTTTAGTAGACAAATTGTCGACTCCGGAAATTAGTTCTGACGTTGCGCAATTTCTTAATCTCTCTTTGGTAGAGTGTCACGGTATATTGCAACGTTATTATTACGAAGAGGAGCGTCAGATTCTGCTTTTAAAAGAAAAGTATGTCTTTATAAATATGTACATAATTCTTAATTTTGATCATTTTATTCGAATATTTTAGACTAGTTTTATTCATCTAAAGAGTTATTTTTTAAAAAAAATACTGTCTTATATTTCTGTATTAATATTCATCTTGAAATCTTTCAAAATAAATGAATTTTCTATTATTTAAATTAGGAAACAAAGAGTTAATTAAAGTGGAATATTTTGAAATTATATTTTCTTTTTTGTTTGAATTTTCAGATATAAGGAGATGCGGCGAAGAATACGACAAAGAATGGAAGAGCTAAAGGTTCGACTATAGTTAGTACGTATTCATAATAAACATTTAAATATCATATTATTTTTCTATTAATTTTCACTCGAAGATATATATATACATATATATATAATTCCTTCTTTTTTTATGTAAATTATTTGTCATAAAATGTGTTATCGTAATTGTCCTCAAACATTCAAACGTATTAGAACCACTTACTGTCGTCATTTCTTCCAGCTCTCTATATTTATTTATAACTTCAAAAAATTACTTCTGGGAAAGTTCGATTTTCTGCTTTGTTTTGGAGAAGAAAATCGAAATAGATCAATCAAAATATTTTGTTGAAATATGCAATAAAAATTAATTTATATAATGATAACAAAGTTAAGCTTTTAATCTTTGATTTAATATTATACTTGTCTTTTAATGAATGAATGAATTAATTAAATTAATTAATTAAAGAAGTAGTTTATAGAAGATCAAACTTTTATATGAATTTGTTTTTTGAAACTGTTATCAATAAATGTCGTGAGTTATAAAATAGCACCACGACCATGGAAGCAAATCTTGCACGATTTATTACGGAATGACTCACTATCGGAAAAGTGATTTACGTTTGAATGTGTCGAGCGATAACGTACTAACATTTTCTAGATTAACGTCTTATGGTTACATTATTCAATTGTACTCATTACTTCTGCATATTTGTTGCATTTATCTGTAGTCATTAATGCGCAGCTACTATTGAGACATTCAGTGCAATTTAACTAGAAATTCATGTATCAAATTAAGTGATATATACATGTATTGTTTAAGTCTCGACTGTGCATCAAACGATAATTACGCAGTCTCGCGAACCATTCTTTAACTCGATATCTTTTAAATTGTTCGCTATAAGCTAATTGTTGTATGTATAGCGTTTCATTTGATTTTTTAACATTAAAAATGAACACTGTCATAATTTATTAAGGGCGATCGAGTATTGTATCTGTGTAATAGATAGACACCGATGTCAAGTCAATGATTGATACAAGAGATGAACATTTTATGAAAGGGAAAGAGAAAAGATATTGTTCGCAGTTTAGATTGTACGATTGTTAGAATCTCATGCAAGGCTGTCCAACTTCTTACCTCGTGAAGTTTTTCTAACTTTTCTGTTCACGTAGGTGCCAAAAGAAAAACAGAAATAATGAAGATAAAAAGAAAGAGGAAAATGAAAGAAATTATTATATATTAAACAATAAATGGAAATAGAATTTTAACGAAGGAATTGTTGAATGTAAAATGGAAATGTTAGAGAAAGCAGAACGTTTTAAAAGCTATATGTAGATGTATATATCGTCTAGATGAAAATTACTATAAACGATTGTACCTTGAACTGCAGTTTTAGTTGGACAGCTCCGAAACCCATAGATAATTGTTATTAACCAATAGCAATTTTCGACACGTATCACTGCCGTAATTGCTAGATCATGAATAAATATTTTATCTGTAGAATATAGTACGAAATATCGAAGAAAGGATTGCATTGAAGGTAATTTGGCTTTTAGAATTTGTTTAAGACGTATTTGAATCGATACAATCAAATTATGAGTAGCTTCCTTTGAATGGTATTTCAGGGAACCAAGTTCTTATGGTTAGTAATTTCGTAACATTATTGTCGGTGATGATTATAGTTAAAATTTAAGAATTTTAATTCGATAGATTTTGAAAAATCCTTTCTGCATAGCAGAAAAAAATCGTAGTGTCATTACATTTTAGATTTAAATTAAATTGATAGTTATATTTACTTCCGCGAGATCGTTAGTTTTAGCTTTGAGGAATAATTAGATTTCCTAGTTTGTTACAGCACTTTCAATATAACGGTGTAATATGTGAAATGTGTTTTAGTCGAAATAAAAGAAAAAATCTGTTTGTTTTTATAATATAAAAATTATGATTTTTGTATTATGGAGTTTTTTTACATCAAAAAATATTTCGTCAAGATAGAGGGAACTTCAAATTCTATCGTGATGGGATTATGAGATTCCAAATTTTATTATACAGTTTAAAAAGTTTCGAAACAAATATTTTACGTGTCTCTTATCCACATTGAGAATCCCAATTTAGGTGCAAAAATCATTTATTAGAATTAATTACTAATTCGCTTGCCTTTATATCGGGAAAAGATAAAAAAAAAATAGATTTTGATCTACGAAAGTAGATATTAGAAATGCATATCACATACTACACCTGCTGACGTTAGGATTTCATATTAAATTTTAAATTTACATAAATTGATTGAATAGATTCATATTTAAATAATTCTTCTCATTGAAAGCATCAAGTAAAACATTTTATAAGAGATAACACTTAAAATAGCTTAACTTTGTTAAATAATTTTGGTGCGGAAGGATCTTCCAAAATTTTTGTTATATACAAATTTTCGCGAATTTCTAAAAATCGTGCACATTGCAATAAAACCATGACATTTAGTTAGCATTTTTCAGCATTCCGATTTCTACTCAAGAAAATATCATACTGATCGTATTTTTTGAAGAATTTTTAGAGATCCCTTTCCAACGGATGCTTCGAAACGAGTGAAATATATAGTTGCTAAATGAAAGTAAAAAAAATTATTAGTTCCTAACAACAGAAGAAATTCTCATAAAAATTATACATTATTAACAATTTTAACGAAACATTGAATTAAACAAAGAGCACGTACGAAGTAAGTTTTAAATAAATTAAAATATAACGAGAGCAGAATGCCCTTTGTAACAGAGAGAAATAACGAAAAAGTTTCATTTAGCAATTATTTTGTGTGACGTTTACTTTGAAGCATTCTGTATATCTATGTATTTCTAGCAGTTGTTATGTATTTGAAAGATTTCTAACTTCTGTGTGTAGACGTGGTCCAGAGAACTGGAGGTATTTGCGCACAGTTACGATTGTACAATCACATGCTTAATATTGCACAGTATAACTGGTTTCTAGTGGAAAAAAAGTTTACAGCGAAGAATATACATACAATGGTATAAATAAATGTTCGCCGTTGTTTATGACAATAGATATCGATCATATAATCATAATTTTAAGCTAGTCACACTTCATAAATAGTCATACATATTATACATAATGTATGTTACGAATGCGTTCGCGATTCGAGTGTTTAGACAGATAAATGTCATTATCGTGAACGAGAATTCTTGAAATTATCCAATTTGTTAACGATGTCTGTTTCATTATAGGAAAAAAAGAAAGGATAAAATATTGGGTGAACTGTATTAATTTGTCAGTTAATTAAAGAAAATTTAATTATTTCTATAAACTGAGGTGTAATTTATATTTATAGTTTTATCGTTGTATTTAATTTTTTGATATAATATTTAGCTGGAAATATTTGTTTATACAAGTTTTAATATTTTAAACGATGATTAAAAATATCATCATTTTCGTGTTTTATAGAAAATCGATTCTTTCCTTCTAATGGAAAATTACTCGCATAAATATTACTTTAATTACTTCATAAGCTCTTCTTATTCCAGTAGATTATTTCACGCAAACAAACTTTAGTTCGGTCCAATAGCAGTGGAAACAATCTAGCATTATCAAATTATGCAGTTTACCTTGTCTTTCATTTCCGTCCATTGGTTGTTTGCCGATCAAACATTGTACAGGGTGATTCTACTGTAACTACTGTCACCTTGGTGTTTTTAAAACTATGCAAGTCCACGAAACGTTTGTTCATTAATACCAAAAACGTCTCTATGTAGGATATCTACGATAAGGAAAAGATGAAAAGTACAAGTAGAAAGAAAAAAATTGAATCATCTTCAACTTTTATATTTCATTAAACATCCGATCTATATTTTGTTAAACATTGAATATCGTCTCTTTTAAAAATGAGACAGAGTTATGATTCGTTTTTCCAAGAAAAGCAGATAGGAATAGGTGAAGAAGCGGATTCTTTGGTAGAATATGTAGTGTCTGACCATAAGAACGCTGCAACTACTTGCTCCGCTGTCAGACTAATATCTTAAGTGCTAGATACATACTTGTATTCGTTTAGCAGGTGTTTCAATACTATTTCATGGATAGAAACATATCATCGCATTAAAAAAGCAGAATAAAATGTAAAAATACTGATACTCATATCGTGATAATAGTTTTATTAATAATATTTTTTCGCTCGGTTAGCGTACTGCATAATTACTCGAGGTAATTGCAGTCGGCCGGACTAATAGCAGCTATCATAATTGTCTTCGAGTTACCTCCAAGCGAATCCTTTAATAACCACGTACACTATCTCGATAAGGTATGAAGACATTACGCTTATAAGAGGAAGACGCGTCGCCTGTGGAACTAACTTCCGAGAGCGTCGATATCACAGAACCAAATGTTACCAGTGATCTATTAATGTGCGCACCTTCTTTTAGTCGTTGGCCTGTCGCAGCCTTTGCATTCGCATGTTTGCTTCCAGTCAAGTCGACAAGATACACCTTCGAAACGGTCTCCGACGACATATTGCTTTCGGATAGTCCAGCTTGCACGAACGTCATCGTAAAAATCGCGCGATTCTTGTTGCTCGCGTCGTTTATGTTTGTGCTTACCGCAGTTCTGTGCGTATTACCTCTCACCATGCATTCCTGAATATCGGAATAGTCGTACACGAGGTGGTTTGACAGGTCTTGGACATAAGGTCCTCTTTTAGGATGTTCCCGCACTCGGAAAGAATGAGACTGTGACTGATCCGCCTCAGTAGATCTGTCACTCTTTCATTGTGTATTTCTAGGAATGATAATTCGGTTCTATAAGACGTCCCGCTCTCTTTAGCACCTGTCATTCTGGCAAACAGCGTGTTAGACCTGCTGTCTTTGTATTGAAAATCCGTGCCTTTTTGCCATCCATTTGTACTATCATCTTTGCATTCATCGCTAACTCCACTTTGTTAAAAGGACGAAGTCCCACGGCTATCTTTACTAAAGCCATTGCTATAAGAAACGTATAGATTTTGCCAACGGATATTAGTGTAGCATGGTGGTATTTTGTCACTTTCACGTTTTCTCTCGTGGTATCAATCCTTGAGCTTCCGGTGTGCCCATCATGGTAAAGGTCTTTCCAGACTCTGCCTGACCGTAGGCATTGTAGCCCTCGAAGGTACTTTCCATAACGTCCGTACCAAGATCATTGAAAACCTCTTTCTGAGATGCATAATTGTCATCGTTTGCGTCGCAGGGCCAATAAGAGTGATGAAATGTGAAGTCTTTGTATTGAAAATTCGTGTTTTTTTGCCATCCATTTGTACAATCGTTTTTTGCATTCATCGCTAACTCCATTTTGTTAAAGGAACAAACTCCCACGGCTATCTTTACTAAAGCTATTGCTATAAGAAACGTATAGATTCTGTCAAGGACGTTTGCACGCCGTGGTGGTATTTTGTCACTTTCACGTTTTCTCTCGTGGTATCAATCCTTGAGCTTCCGGTGTGCCCATCATGGTAAAGGTCTTTCCAGACTCTGCCTGACCGTAGGCATTGTAGCCCTCGAAGGTACTTTCCATAACGTCCGTACCAAGATCATTGAAAACCTCTTTCTGAGATGCATAGTTGTCATCGTCTGCGTCGCAGAGCCAATACGAGTGATGAAATGTGAAGTTTTTGTATTGAAAATCCGCGTTTTTTGCCATTCATTTGTACAATCATCTTTGCATTCATCGCTAACTCCATTTTGTTAAAGGAACAAACTCCCACGGCTATCTTTACTAAAGCTATTGCTATAAGAAACGTATAGATTCTGTCAAAGACGTTTGCGCGCCGTGGTGATATTTTGTCACTTTCACGTTTTCTCTCGTGGTATCAATCCTGAGCTTCCGGTGTGTCCATCATGGTAAAGGTCTTTCCAGACTCTGCCTGACCGTAGGCATTGTAGCCCTCGAAGGTACTTTCCATAACGTCCGTACCAAGATCATTGAAAACCTCTTTCTGAGATGCATAGTTGTCATCGTCTGCGTCGCAGAGCCAATACGAGTGATGAAATGTGAAGTTTTTGTATTGAAAATCCGCGTTTTTTGCCATTCATTTGTACAATCATCTTTGCATTCATCGCTAACTCCATTTTGTTAAAGGAACGAACTCCCACGGCTATCTTTACTAAAGCCATTGCTATAAGAAACGTATAGATTTTGTCGAGGAAAGTTAGTGTATTTTGTCACTTTCACGTTTTCTCAACTCGTGTTACACGAACATAAAGTATTTCGCGGTGCTGCGTAGACAAGACATTGTTGACGAGTGTCACCGTACTACAGGTGTTGTCGTCGTCGTCGTCGATCCTCGCACGTAATGAACATCATCCTCAACACGGTCTCCACAGGCGGGCAACTCGATAATAGTTTTACCCATAGAAAAATAGTGCAATTCTTACTAATCCTCTACAAATCCATTTATGTCTGGAAGTTACGTAAAATTCTAGTTACAATGAGTTAGCTAAGCTTTCCTTTATCTTGCATAGTTTCAGAAACATTAAAAATTGGTAATTTAAAGATAATAGTAATTGACAATTAACTGTATATAGAACAAGCAATAACATAGTCATTTGCGTAAATTAAAATGCTTTTACATTAATATTGTCCTAATGTTCAAGATTAATGTAAATGGATTTTTTACATGATCAAACATGATTTGTACAGTTTCCGGATTCATCTCTCTATAACCTCTCTGTCTAAAACACGTTGTTGTGTGAACATTTGACATGACACTCGAATTGCATCGCGGTATCGGTTTTTGTCAAATCTTGAAATAGATTTTAGCCAGAATAAAGAGAAAGTAAACAAAAAAATACAAAATGTAAAAAAAAGCGTGAAAAAAAGGAAAACGAAAACCAACATGGACTGGGCCATACCGATTCTGTTCGCAACGAGGCAGTACATGCTTTGATTTTTATTGTTTTACAATGAAAAGTGGAAAAGAAGAAAAACGTATTCGAAGCGCAGGAATAGCGTAACAGTAACGAATCTCGAATTTTTTTCCTGGCAACTATAACGATGTATTTTAATCGATTGTAAGGCAGCTTCTGCTAGATATTATATTAAAATGAAGTTGTAATAGAGATATTATGTAAGAGCGCGTCATGATCTGTATCGCACCTGTCTCTTGGTTTTCCATTCTCGAATGATATTTAATAGATGTTAGGCGAAATTCTATATGCGAATGCGTGAGATGCGTTTCGACGAATGTAAAGTGAGAAAGAAACTGGCGAGATAGAAAAGTAGGGACAAGGGAAAGAATAAAAAGTGTGTGTACAATAAAAGCGATGGCGTTTGTTCAGAGATTAAATAGATTTAAAATACTCCGTACCATGACATATTGAAGTGAATATCGAAAGAGCACAGTCCAAAATGCGAAGTATATTAAATGTGAAATTGTAAAATATATAGAATGTATCTGAAATTTGTATGAAATCGTTGAGAAAGTAATAAAGTGATTGCTTCTTTTGCATTGATTTTTCTTATTTTGTATGGCTATTTCTTTTCTACGTGTTAGGACATTTTATAGGACATCTACGTTATAGGACATTTCTTAAAGAAGCTAAAAATGTTTTAGCGTTTTATAAAATTGAGATTGACATACTTGAGTTTATTTATTTCAAGTTGATGATTTACAATCGTTTACTTTTATATATTTTATATTTTTAAACTTCACGCCGAATTTTTTTCAAATATAGCTCCGGTTATGGATAGGTTTTCAAGTATTTCGTTCATGAATTCATTTCAATGGATTTATAAATACAATGCATTTTTTAGATTTTATATTATCTTCCGTCTCCCCTAATTTATTGTAATATTTTTAAAGAAAGACCTTGAAATTTAATTTATAATTTCATTATATTCAGCATAATTTATACAAAGAGTCTACCTGTTTTGTAATAATTAACGATCTTTCTTCTTTTTTTATTTGCTTCATCAACGCTGAAAAAATAAAATTATACAGATCTTTAACGAATTTATTTATCGAAACCAATACCTACCTTACATATAT
>NT_176483.1:362485-366698 GCF_000188095.3 Bombus impatiens
CAATTAAAACAGGAAAAAATGAAAAAGAATTCCAAAGGAACTCTTGTTTTACCTATAAAGGATATGTAGAAAAAAATCGAATACCAGCAATTGTTGAGATTGGACAGAATGTATTTATTTATCTTTGAAGTACGTAGAGTAAAGTAGATCAATGCAATGTTATGAGTAGTGTATCGAGTAGTAATTGTCATACGAGTTGCTAGGAACGAGTATGTATACCCACAACACCGAGGAGCTCAGCCGCTCAATTTTTTTTTTTTTTTTGCACGACACTGATATACATTAAACGTTACAAGATAGCAATAACGATTATCACCGTTGTTTATCGTTATCATTGACGTTACCATAGTACCTTAGCCACAACTTTATTACATGACTTACATCTTTGGCATCGTGGATACCAGGATTCAACAACAATACACGCGTTCACGCACACACGTACACACACGCACGCACACACACGTACACGCACCAAATCTCAAATTCAATATCGTTTCTCGCGGCTTTTTTTTTTTTTTTAAAGTAACGCGAAACGCGGCATGCTGCTTACAATTAGTAAACTTAGGCTTCCTCGCATACCAGTCTCACCGACTGGAAATAAGTATAGTGTCGACTTGTTTCCTCCGTGACGATTCTCTTCTTTCTTTTTATCTCGTTTCCTTTTATCGTTTTTAAGAGATATTCGTTCCTTTATTAGCGATTCTTCGAGTTTACTTTGCTCGGATGTTCGATTCGTTGACAAGTATTGCTCTTTCGACATTTGAATACGAAGAAATAAAGATAGATTCCAGTAGTAAAATGTATGGAGTCTGACACATTTTAATCAGACGTTTGATATTTCTTTCATTTCGATTTGGATTTCGGTAATTAAGATACTTGAAATTTATATACTATTTGTGTAATAATAATTGAATTAATAATTTGTTAAGAGAAGTAGTGTACGATTTTATTAATTATTGTATAACAAATCGTAAGTTTACGTAGGATATTGTAAAGAAAAAAAGACTAGAAATTTAATTGCGTTTCTTAAACTAACGAAACTATTAATTTTATAGATTGCTAACAAAACTCCGAGTCTTAAAAAATCTCAAAATTGTACGAATGGAAGAGAACATCTTAGTGTTTTTAACGACACAAAGCTCCAACTCCATACTTTTCACGATACTAATTACACGTTACTTCAATACGATTCTTTAACTGCGACAATTCAAAATTACTTAAAATAATTTCATTAAGGAGCAAAATAAAATCGTCGGATCACAAAGTACAGGGATTTTTCTTTTTTCTTTTCTTCGCGGAAGAAAATCGTCACGATTTAAAAGAACTCAAGCGATCCCCCGTCCATCTTTCGTCCGACGCTCTGTCTAATCGACATTTTGTTTCCCTCGCGCCGGTGGCACGCCGGCCCATCGTCATCGTCCATTTAATCGAGGATGCCGCGGACTTGGCTATCACAAATCTGGCACGAACGAGCCTTACAAAAAATACAATACACGCCCGCGACGTTTTGTTTCTTTTTTTTCTCATTTTTTCTATTTTTTTTTTAGTTTTTTTTTTGTTTTATCACAGACCAGCGCGCCGCCCGACATTAGCATTCTTTTGCTAATTACGCGTCGCTACCGCTTTTGTTTCGCCTCGCATCATCCATCTACGAAAGCTCAGGGCTAGGAGAGGGGCTAAGGAGGGGAGAAGGGTCCGATCTATCAATTAGTCTTTAGCGGCCATCGATTCGTCGATCGTCGTTTCTGCTACACGACGTTTGCCCCGATAAATAAATCATTTTTCATAGAATCTCTCCTTTACCTTTTTCTTTCGTGTTTTTGTCCGCTTGTATTTTCTTTTCGTAGTTTACCGAATGAAAGATCGAACTATAATTATGGCGAAGGTAATAAATAAATGGGAAGAGAATAGATATAATTTGTAGAAAATTAGACTCTTCTCTTGTCATATGTTGTTTTAAGAGATTGGTTGCCAGTAGCGAAAACTACGATTGGTCAGACTTCTGTCATGCTATGGCGTCTGTCTATTCTGGCAATATTCTACTCGAGTGTATAAATGTTGCGATCTGCGGTGTACTTTTTATTGATTTTCAAGCTAAAATAATAATAATAGGAAACTATGTGCGTTTATATACACGAGTTGCATCAGATTCGGGTTATAAAACATGAACAATATATCGATAAAATTAATTTATAAATTTCCAATATTTGCCAATCAAATTTCCTTTAAAACGCTTTCATATCACAAAACATATAAATATAAAAAAATTTTAATAATTTTAATCTTCCTTCTATAAAAAAATATTCCATAGTAACAAGTACCTATACTTTACAGCCGTGTAATTGCAAAATAAATTATGTAAAGCAAAAATAACACACGAGAAAAATAATGGAAAAACGAATTGTACGAACTCGAAGGATATTGCCAATTACGAAGACCAATCTAGAAAGAGAAAAAACGAGACATGAAATTATAATCGCGCAGTAAACGAACGATCGGAAGGAATGGCGGCCGTATCGGAAGTAGCATCAGGAGTAAAGGTGCAAAGATGTGCGGGATCTACGCATACAGCGGCCGCCTGCTAGGTTCTCTCTCGTTTCTTCTTCCCTAAAAATTCTCGTGTGTGCCCTCGTGTTTGTCTCTCTCACGCTTTCTCTCACCCTCTCTCTCCCTCTCGCTCTCAACGATAACAATTGAATATGAATTAGAAAAATAACATTATATCGTAGACAACAATTGGTTACAATGTATATAATAATGTACCAGTAATAGTGTATTATTATTAGTTCTTTTTTTTTTCTCCCCCTTTACACAGTATTTTTTATCCCCCGTTATTTTTTTTCATCGTTTTTTTTTCTCTTCTTCCTTCTAAAGCGTGCCATTGACGTGGGGCGCCGTGACTGGCGGTTCATGGTAACGCTAGAATTAAATTTTACACGCCGCTTCGTAGTCGTCGTACCGTCAGCTTGGTCGGTCGATCGATCGCCGATCCGTGATGATCGACGATCTCGCGGTCGATGGGATCGGATTCAGATGAGACTCGCAGCTTTGTACCACACACACAACGGCTATTTATACATACATACGTAATATATCGAACGCGGTTACCGTGAATGGGCTGACGGCATCCTGTTGCCAGTTTTGACGTCTAGCAAGAAATGGCGCGAAGAAAAACACGCGTGATATTCTTTCATTTTGTTTTTAATAGCTACTCGACATTTTTGTTAACAAGTTGGAAAAGAAGAAAACATAAATTCGTTGATAAAGAGTCGCGTATTGCGAGCAAGTTTGAATATGTAGATGCTGTTATAGAAATATTTTAACTCTTGAGGGATGCTGACATAATATGTATATTAGCGCTAAAATTTTAGTCAGGATTATAATAAATTATAATATGAATATTAAACGTATATCTTTAATTTTTGTTTAATCCAAGCAACGTTTTTAAAAGATAGAAAAAACACGATAGGCATGTACCTTTAGCGAACGTTATTTTACTCAGAAATATTTTCCAATATTATTTCTGGCTTGGTACCGATAAATGAAAAATAATTATTCTGGAAGAGATCAGAAATGTGTTGCTAGAAACAGAATTGATCTTACGATTATCATTGTTCTCTGGCATTTCTACATATCTCGTTTAAGTGCGTTTTACAAGCTTGAATTTAGAAAACCAACTCAATTTGATAAGTTAACTAGTCTCAAAGTATCAAATTAGATCCAATCTAGGCAAAAATCGAGTAATATTTACAAAATTCAACAAAAATTTTTAAGGCAAAACTTAATCTCGAGTTTATCGCGCATCGATTTTCCTGTATGTAACTTGCGCGTATAAAGGCAATTTAGCCAACTATGCGCGTGCATGATATAAATTTAAGTAAGAAATAATTTCATTAAAAACTTGTAATCGAGTCACGGTTAAATTAAAATAGAAGAAAGGACATGGCTGCAGTTCGTTCAGCCCGTTCCGGCCAGTTCCCTAATTAATTAATTAATCGATTAACCAAGAAGCGAGCGTGGCACGTATCTCGAAGACAGCGCCCAGCGTCATTGGAAAAATTCGTGGACAGATTTCGAGACGGCCTGCGATATCATCACCACTGTTTCCTCTCTTATCGCCTCTTTTTATTTTCTTCCCACGCGTTTCTCTCTTCTCCCCTTTGTTTCTCTTTTTTTCGAAGTTTTCTTCTTGTCTTTTTTTTTTTTTTTTTTA
>NT_176483.1:366833-441551 GCF_000188095.3 Bombus impatiens
TTTTTTTTTTTTTTTTTTTACTTATAAGCCTCTCGCTTGTACGTTACGTAGAGAAAGAAACGTCGTTCGTTCGCTCGACATGTGTACAATCAATCAATTAAGCTAACACGTAACTATTTACGGTAAAACCTATTCACGGCTTGTACGACAGACACGTATTTATAATATATATATAATATATATATAATATAATGTTTATATATATATTACAGTTAGATTGCTCATTGTCAATTCATCGGTTTATCACATTTAGTACAAGTTGAAAAATATCTCTAACATCCACGTGGAGGGGCGGTATGACCACGTGCGCCACGTCGCGCGTTTCCAATTTCTAATTCCTCCTGGTATTCACCCGTGGCGCACGTGCCGCCCCCCTCAATTCGTCAAATTACGCTAATTATTACAAGTTACAATCATTAATATCTAACAGTAGGTACGACAAACAATTACGACAGTACGGCCACGAAATGTGTGTATGTGTTGTGTGTGTATTCATCCCATCTTCGTCTTCTTCCATTCTTTCGTTTTTCATTTTTAATTTTTTCTTTCTCGATCGCGCCGTATTACTCAAAACATCCTCGCGAACCGGCTAAGTGTGATTGCAAAATCGACTTTCGTTAAAGCTTCGACACAGAAGGGTGAAGGCGGGGGTGGGTTTCATCGACGGGTCGGTAGAGGGTTGCCTCGGATTTAAGGGGCAGAGACGAGTGTAAATTTCGGCGGGGCTACTCGAACGAATCTCACCGAGAACGGCGAAACGATTCTTCTTTCGTCCCCCTTCGATCGAGTTTCATCTCTTTTCAATTTCTCGTTTTCTCATGGATCCTCGTACTCTTTACGCTTCCACGCACCTCTGTTTCTCTTTTCTCCTTTCTACTTGGCGGCAGGATTAGTAACGGGACGATCTCTATTTCAGCAAAATTACACGACGAAGCGGCGGACATTCGTGCCATGGATTTACAAACAGTTCCAGCAGCGGGAAGAACGTTCGCTTTTCGAGGACGAAACAGCGATAGCCGTAATCGTTCGTTATTGCTAGGGTAACGAGAAGTCGAGAGAAGATTAGGAAAAAGGTTTAGTGATACAACTACGATTAATTTTGCCGAAATAGCGTGGGAACCGTGGCGTGCACGCGCGCCGCACCGCTTCCGCTTCCGCTTCAGCTTCCGTCGTTGTCAGAAGATCGGGATCTTCTTTACATCTTTACATCTATATTTCGATTTACGAAGCTTTTCCACGGCCTCAACAAATTTTGTATATATTTCTGGCGGAACAGTCGAGGATTATTACGCCTTTGGTGCAGGCGCGCGCGCGCGCACGCCTCGTCGGAACGTGGATGTGTTACGTTTTGCAACCACGCCGTGCGAACGGGTTCCAAGGTATCTTTTTTATACGTTACTCCATTCTCTCTCTCTTTTTTTTTTTACTTTTTTTTAGCATTTCTTGAATCTCACTTTATTCTCGTAGACATCGTACGTACTATTACACAGACGAAGCTAAACGCTGAAATCGTTCGCAGGGTTTTTTTTTTATCCTTGTCATATTTATATTTATATCTATTATATTTATATATTTTTATATGTACTATTTAATTATTTTTTTTTTCGCTTAAATCTCTTTAGAATAGACACCGAAAAGACATCGAGAGACTCGAAGGAAGGTTTGAAATAGGAGATTAAAGTTTCCGTTTCCGGCTATTACGTTCGAAAATTGTCTGGCTACGTTAACGAGTCGAGCTAGCTACTACTTCTGCTGTTCTCTATACACGAATTACACGCGCGCGCGCGCGTGTGTGTGTGAATGTGTGTGGATGTTTGTACCGGGAGAGAGAGTGCGTGTGTGTTGTGTGTGTGTGTGTGTGTGTTGTGTGTGTGGTGTGTGTACGCGCGTATGTGCGATACTCCGTGTGTGCGATCTGTCGTTGTATCTGTGTCGTGTATGTGTGCTTCGTTTTAAACCTACGAGTAGTCGTTCCGTACGGACGGACCGACGGACACCGAGGATTGAGCAAACTGTTATTGCACGGAACGCATAAACTCGAAACACTCCCCAATTGTTTCTGCCTCTTTCTTTTCCCTATGAACCTGCACGGTTCGCTGTGCTTCCGCGAGGAACTGGTCCTCGTCACGAACGATCCGATTTTCGCAAACCCGATCGAAACGCTAGCTTTCGGGTCAGAAGATTTTCACGATTTTGACTTTCGTAGAAAGACGATGATACTTTGAAGGATGGCTTTTGAAATTTTATTTTAAAGCGTTTGTATAAATTGAATCACGTGCCAGATTTTGTTTGCACGTAATCGATAACTGAGAATAGATTCGTAAATTAATATTAGTAATTTTATGTTACTCGAGTTTGAGTAATTTTTTAACGTAAAATTTTGAATGAAAAATTGACGAAAATATCAATGCGTTTCGATGTAACAGGGCGTAGTGCGAAGAATTTTATAGTTTCCCTTCTTACGATTTTCTTTACTATTTTCGTACAAACAAACTTGAAACGCATTCTGCTTGTCGAATTCGTTTTATGAATGGAACACGATTCATTATTAAAGGAGAAAAATGATACAAAAAAAAAAAGATTGAATAAATTTCGGAAGATTCGGAAATGTGAAACGGGTGACGCCTCTTTGAAAAACTTACTTAAAAATTACAGGTGAAATTAATATTTACAATCAACTATTTTCTTGCTTTCCGTTCTACTTCGTAGAATTCTAAAATCTCTGGAATGGTTAAATTTGCATTAAATGGATTTCCGAGTTATTTCTGAGCAACGTTTAAAAGAACCGTCGTCTTCCTGGTAGCGAGACCCGAATAAGAAACCGATATATAATTAAATAATTCAGAGGAACAGTGGTATTTTCGTCGCGAGGATCGGTTCGTCGCGGTTTTAATCACTTGCGTGGTCTCTATCGATTAAACATTAACGCCGAGAGACCTTCTTACAACATCCTACCTAAATACACTTAGCATATATCCTCGGAACATAGATAAACCAGTTAAAAACATTGTATATGTTCCTATCTACCTATACACAATATATAGATATAATGTTTGTATATCATAACCATATTAATAATATTAATTACATATATATATATACGATTGGAGTAAATAATTATTAATTAATCCTTATGCGTATATCACATCTGATCGTTCAGTCAGTATAGGAAGACCCTCGCCTCGTCACCAACACACACAAACCCGCTTTCAAGCATTCTTCCTCTAACCTTCGTCTAATCTCAAAATTACACGACGATCGATTCGAAATCTCGAATCATCGAGGCTCGTCGCGTATTTTATATCGTTTCTTCGTCTAACCCTTCTCTATCGTTTGCATCGATATCATTCTTCGTCACGTTCGCTTCTTTAGCCTTTCCCTTTCTCTCTACCTATCTCCCTTTTTTTTTTTTTCGTTATTTTTCTCACTCTCTTCCGATTCGTTTAAATTAACCCGATAGTACGGCTACTATCTAAACAGACATTTAATTTTTTTATTTTGTTGTTGCTTGGTAAAAACCTGAAATCGCCATCGAATATCAATATAATACACTTAGTATGTACTTATAGTATAAATATAGGAACATTCATTAAATATATTTTCATATATATATATAATATTATCATCGTCATATATATATTTATATATATATTAGAATTTGTATATATATATATTTATATATATATATATTACTTGGTGTTGTATAGGTAGCTATAATTTTTAAACGTGGTTTAAAATGCCCAATCCATTCCATAACGCCTGGCCATGGGTGCTGCTTTGTTCTGGGATAATGTACGGAATTAACGTTACTCTTCGTTCGGGTAAATCGGGTTGTTTCAGTTCGAATGCGATTAAGTTCGAACGTGATCATCCATCGGTCCGCCGCGAATTGCCTGGAATTTCGAATTCTTCCGCATCCGAATTAATACGCGTGATCGAAGCTTGCATTTTGTTAACGTTGTTTCGAGGTCCAGACGAGGTGGCAGACTTTATACGCTTCGGTAACATGTGTATTTCCACGATTGAAAATAACAAAGATAGCCGCTTATTATAAACTGTACCATAAGTCGTTTAACAAGAAGTAAAAATTCTTTCTTAGAAGTCCGAAGGTTTATCCATGACATTTAAAGTTCGACGAGTTGTTTAGAACGAGGAATAAAAATTTTCTTCTATAAGTTCGAGGATTTATCTACTTACACGATTCTTTAATGTGTATTTCTATATTCTAATCGTATCGTAAATTTACTGTACAGTAACGATGTCGTGTTAAAGATCGAAATCAAACGTACAGTTATATACATATCTATTCAGTTTCGAGTTTCTCTAAAGTTATGCTCTAAAAGTTTTTAATAATAAATAGTAATTTATTGGAAGAGAATCACGATCGTAAGAAGTAAGAACTACGTGCGCATGCAACGTCGCATAGTACGGTGTACTGACAGCAGGCTGTGTGTACACGAAAAGCCAATAATGCATCATCAATGGTGTGCATCGCAGCGAACATGTTAATTATCGACACCGCTACTTAATGCGAAACAAACATTAACGTGTTCGCTCGCTTTGCAGCTCGCCAGAATACGGTAATGTACGTCAGTGAACGGTATTAAGCCTTCCTGAATAAACAAACACTTAAATTCGTAATATCATCGAAGTCATCGAAAAATTCAACCGCGAAAACAATTTTATACGCGGCAAAGGTTCCCCTAAAACAGAGAGAACATTTCGCTCAAATTCGAATAGGTGCGTCAATATTATTTGAACGTCCTGCTAAATTTCAATGATGAAACAAGTACAAACATAAATATAGCGAAATGAGTTTCTATATAAATACAGTCTCTTGCGCCATCGAATGACATAAAAAATTCGATTAGTACAATTAATTGTATAAAACCTATAAATATATAGATTTTCGTCATTAATTCAACGCTACCTTGCATACTTCGGTCAAAGTTCGGTAATGTGTGTATCAATATTACCTCAACCTCGTGTTAAATATCAATAATGAAACAAATAGAGTTGTAAATACAGCGAAGGGAGTGCAAATATTTGTGTATTTGAATAAAAAATTAAATCAATAGAGCTTGTTCCAAAAACGAAAATGAGTAACTTTTAATCGTCGATTCACTCTGTATACCCTGACCGTACTCAAATATTGTTACCGTATCCAAATATCTACAAACAGTATTTCTATACAGAAATACCAACACGAAACGAAATCAAATACGAGATATTCGAAATTTCGACCTCGTAACAACGTACTTAGACAAGATATCTAAGAATCGCGCGAAGGCTTTCGACTCGCGGTTCCCGTGTTCCTTCACCAACACCGATTTCCTCCCTCGCGCATTGTTCTCGTATAGGCCATGAAATAGACGGATCGCTTGACGTAAATATATCCGTAAATATAAATATCACTCGTAGGTAAACTATAAAAAAATATCACGCGGATATATTCGTTAGTGGACGTATGACGGAAAAACCAGCTTCGCCCCACCCCATTGGGCTCGGGAACCGTGCCGAGGCCATACGCGCGCTCGCGCGCCCCTGGAAAACCCAGGTTTGCTCCATTCCGTTTTGCTCGCGATCCCTTTGTGCCGGGACACACAATCGCGTTGAATATATTATGCCGTGCACATTTCGGAGGTACGTTTTACCGACTTCGATTGAAAGACGGTTGGCTATCACGCGAACTAACGTGATGCGGAGTCACACGCTCGGTCTATCGCGCTCTTTCCCTCTTTCCACTTGGCCTGCGTTTCGTACTCCGCTTGGTCTGCCCTCCTCTTCCCCTCTTTGTTCTCTATTACCTTATTCTCTCTGTCTCTGTCTCTCTTCCTCCTCTTTCTCTCTTTATGCACACTGACGCAGAGTTGCACATGAACGCGCACCGCGTCACGATTAATTGATTCCTGGAATCCCAGTCGTAAGTTCGGGGCGAACTTAAAACGAGGATCCGATGCATTATTTCGCGATATCGATGCGACCTCGCTCGACCAACCCTGCTTCGGCGAAAGGAAGATCGCGAGGTTCGTGGACTTTTAAGGTTTCTCGTGGTGGTGGCTCGATAAAGAGCGGAGTATAGAGTAAATTTGGAAATTGGCGAAGAGTAAAGATAGCTGGCTTTTCGTCTTACTTTTGGAATCGAAGTTTGGTAACAGTCGCATTATCGCATTGTTATTTTTTAACGTCAAGGTCGTTCGACGAAAGGAAGGTCGCGAGGATCGTGAACTTTTCGTGTTTCTCGTGGTAATCGTCGATGGTCGTGCTTTGGTAGTAAGCGAAGACGTTGGAGAATGTTAAAAAGTAAATTTGGAAGTTGTAGTTGCAAAATAGAAATAGGTGGTTTTTCGTCTTCTTGCTGCAACCGAAGTTTGGTAGAAGTCGCACTACTGCGACTATTTCTTCGTATCGAAGCAACTTCTGCCTTTGCAGAAGGCAGATGGTAAAGGATCGCGAGTATTTGCGGTATTTGTCGTGCTAACAACGTGTATTGGTAGTTTGATGGGAAGTTAACAGAGAATAAAGATAGGTGGTCTATGGTTTTCTTTCTGTGATCGCAGTTCGGCAGAGGCCGCTGAGGATCGTGAGGTAAATAGGAAGAAAGACCGGCTTACTCGCGACGACGAATAGAATTCGACGCTAGAGGTGGAGCGACAGAAAGTTTAAACGAAGGAAGTTTAAATTATTTAGAATGGTGGGTGTTACGCGCTAACTTTCGAGTTTTAGTTCGTCGTAGTGAAAGGAAAAGCTCGGCTTAATCGTGTTTTTCTAACGTTAAGTAGCATCTCAAGCTTCAACAAAATACCAACCAATTGTTATTTACTATATTACAATCGAAACATTAAAATTGTTTATAATAAGACGAAGATTAAAATATAAAAATTCGAGAACAGCGGCAGAGTAAATCGTAAACGTTGGAATCCCTATTTCGTTACGGTAGAGGACGGTAATAACTGAAAGACCAAGAAAAAGGATCCCCTTTTGTACGAAGGATACAAGGATAATGACGATTCGTTGAAGAGAATTGTGAGAAGTCTGAAGATTCCCTTGAGAAAACTTTATCCATACGCGTCTATTTTAAAATAATTCTAACGATATTATGTAACGTTTGATCGAAGGAAAAATCAGATCAAATGGAATTAGGTAACCTAAATTTCACCTAGACGATGGATATTCATGAGCCTCTTTTGGCATGGGAAATTCGAACTACGAGACATTCGGTTGGATGTAACACTGTCAATGGAAAGATTGATGGCATTTCACAACGGGGCGTGTCGAGTGTCTGTTTTTGCTTCTATTCGTGGAAATTTTTGGCTCGACGCGGTGTCAATACTTCGTGATCATTTTTTCAAGAACAGAATGCAGCTGCCTTTATTTTCTTTGTTACAAATCGGTGCATCGCACGTATTCGATCGAATCGGATTGTTCCGAATCAGAGGCATCGTCGATAGATATGAATATCGCAAAATGATATTATTACTATGAAAATATCCAGAAACAAACTGTATCAATTTAAAAGTTAAAATTTCAAGATCAAAAATAATTATTACATCAAAATCGCCGATATTGTTAAAGTAAATAAATCATTTCAACATTACATTTTGTTCGTAAAGACTATAAAAATGAAATTTATCTCAACTATACGTTTTTCCTAAATCTGATGGTTCTACCAAATAGTGATTTTACGATACTAATCTCAATTCAAGTTCCGAATAATCGATTAAGATATTGGCTGAACAGTTACTGTTCTCGAACAATCGTATTTTGAGATTAAAAACGCGTGGGCGTTTCATTTCCGTAGAACAGAAGCAAGAATGCTGTAAACTTACGAAAATTGAAAGCTTCCTATTTTAGAGAGAAATGTCTTGTATTTTCTCTAAACTCTCCTTTCTCCCCTTTTTATCTGTCTCGTATTAACATTCTTTTTATTAACCATCAAATGACATAAAAGTCAGAAGATTAACGAAACTTGACTTATCATATTCTTCCCACATAATCTCGAATTAAAAATAGACATGAAAATCTGTTGGATTTAAGACAACGACATTTTTAACGATTTTCTTCTAACACTATACTATTCCTTCGTATATCTTTCCTTAAAATTTCACTAGTTACAAGATTTATGCTCTAGTCGTCGATAGTTTTATATAGTAGCGTTAAATTTCCCATAAATGCAGAAACATATCCTCGGTTCAATTATTACCAATTTTTTCCCTATAAGGCCATGGAAAACAGAAAAAGTAGACTTTCGAAAGTGTAAATCGACGATTCCCGTAGAATTACTACACTGCATAGAAAGAATACGTGAAATTTCAAGTGTAACGGTGTAAAACCGGAAGTTCTCACGTCTGTGAAAAACGTGACAACGCGTGGCTCATCCTCTTCTCCGTGACATCTGTTTTTCTCGTTCCTCTTTTGCCGGACACACGGTCCCGCGGGAATGTTTTTTTCCGCGGGATATGAAGATTTTACCGCGCCGTCACAGAAGAGTTATCGGAAGAATCTTTGTGGGTTTTTGTTTTCTAGGTCGAGTAGAGAGACCGGCGAAAAAATCGCTCTCGTAATTTGGACGGGCTGCGAAACCTCGACTAGAGCACCATTGACGATTTTAACTTTGTGATTTGGCAAATTGGAAGAGTGCGAGGCGACTTTCGCCCTTTGATTTTCTCCCGGTCAAAGGACTAGTTTTCGCTATCGATTCACTCGATAGGAACACAACTGTGATCGAGTTTCATCCACGGTGGCTCGTGAAAGTATGCCAACATTTATAGAAACCTGTTAGAAATATATTGTGTGTGTTGTACGTAATACTTTGAAATTATATTGGCGCTATAAAGAGATTCCAGCATTCTGATTATATCGGTCAATTTAGAAACAAATCTGGAAATGTAAATAAAAGTTACAAGATACAAATTTGATACAAGTATGTACAGAGATGATAAAAATATTTGAATGGTCAATTATTCGTTATATTAAATAAGCCTCGATATTCGGTGGAATTCTTTTTAATTTTTATTATACGCTTAAGATATTTATCTATGCTGCATGCTAATTATTTTACCAAATATATGTTTGACGTAAATGTTTCGTAATACCTACATTTTTCAACTTGGTTTCAAATTTTATCGATATAAACGTGACTGTTGTGTCTCGCTGCAGAGCTAATGAAATTTCAAAAAGTTTTACATAATACATACAATAGGATATAGAAGTTTCCTATGATAAATGGTCAAACGCTTTCGTGAGCTGCATCTTTTCTTCTCCATTCCACTTAAATATTACGAATAGACTCGAATGAGTATAATTAAATTTTATTAACCGAGGTTGAAAAGATAGTAAGTAGTTTGACTTCACGCGGTTTCTGGTTATAAATCAACACGTTGTGTAAATGCGAGACGAATTGTATAATCAAATTTTGTAGACTATTGACAGCTATGTTCGTTTCAACGTTAAAATACGTTTCGTGTTATCTTTTTGTAAAATTCGTAAACTTACTGGAGAATTATCAATTCGAAATTTCTGCAAGGTGACAAATGATTTATCTTTTTAGCCAATTATAATTTCCCTTCTAAATTATATGACATACAGTATACTTTAAAATATATTTTGCAAAGAGAGAAGTAATTACGAGCTGTGGCATATCTTCTCATATATTCTGCTGCTCTTGCTTCTGAAACGCGTAAACTTTAACATCTGACCTGTTTGATAACCTCGCTATATCGCTTCCATCAATTGTATATCTACAAAGCATGCGATGTCCTGTCTCATCAAAGCATTTACTTTACTTCATATATTTGACCATATTTGAAAGAAGCATTAAATAATCACACATGATATTTATATTTACATAAATCCCATTAAAATATATGAAAAGTAAAGTAAAGAAGTTAGTTTTTAAATAAATAAGTGCGTAGAATTTGTATTAAAAATTCCTGGAAATACGCATTATTCGAAAAATATATAACTCCGATACACAATGTGTTATTTGTTATATAACATGCGATCTTGCATCCATCGTGCAAGGATACAAAAATGACACGCGTGTTTTTAAACGAAAAATTGTTTTCACAGTTGGTGAATTAAATTCTTGTAAAAATTCTCGTACGACCCCTTTGTTCTTGTACTATTTCATATCATCTATCATGTTATCACAGTAAATCAAACGTTTACTTAGTACCTTGATAATAAAAGCTAGCTAAAATTCGAGTCGATATTTCGATATCACATATGTAATAGTAATCGTTATAAAATATTATCACTGTTGCATATGTCGTTATTACAGATTGTGCTTGTAAAAAATATATATATCGTTCGTTGTCAATCAATATCAAATTATAATAGTTACGCAACTATCAAATTAGTCGAATTGATCACGTGAAATGTATTTCGGAATTGTAATACATTTAAACAGTCGATATTTAAAATAGGTCCGATTATCACACGTTGATTGTTAAAATATATTCGTGAAAAAAATTTTCTCGAAATTAATAATGTAAAGTACTTGTTACTCTAAGACCAATCCGTATGCTAGAATAAATAGAGTAATTCAGTTAGCGAAATTAATAAGAGAAAATGAACATGACTAATGTAAAGATAAAGACATAGATCTCTTCTGCATTCGTTGATAAGTTTTCTGAACACGCTATCTAATGCATAATGGTGTTCATGTTGAGCTTTTAACTAAGATGATAAATGCAATTTCTTATCATTTTACGTATGCATGATCGAATAGCATAATCGCTATTCGTTTAATATCTAACGTTCCATTTCATTGCAATATTTGGCACCGTTGTAATACCAAGTTTGTCAGAAATTCGTATCGAGCAATTTTGAATATAAATCAGAAGACTGCGGATTTTTATGCAAGTTGGTATTTCTATAAATACGCTTAACTTAAATCGAATAGAACTTGGAGCGTCATATTTTGACAATTTTTTTATATTATTTGCATTCCGTGCATCTTCACACGTTCGTCTTTAAATCTCCCCATAAATGCATAACAATCCGCACATTGTAAATTTAACGATAAATCCGATAATAATTATTCAATAAAAATGCTCCTATTCGTTTCATAATGTTGCATCTCGACAAAGATGAAACACGCGATCAGGGTGTTCGTTTTATCGGACAATTTTCGAGCTGTTTCCTTAGCACGTTTCATTTATTCCCCGTTAATATTACTATATATATTTCCATACCAAATTCTAGCTGTCTAAATATTTGCACGAGTATTTGTTGAAAATATTTGCTAATATAACACCGTTTTGTGTTTCGATCTTTGTAATCATAACTCTAACACATTCATTCCCACACCGTTTAAAAGGACGGATGGAAATAAAGGAGGCGACGAAGATAAAATAATGCTACCAGATATGAAACTCATTTTTCAAGCTATACAGACTAAACTGATCTAAATATTCGTTAGTCATTCCAGACTGAACGACACTAGTACGCTAAATAAATATTTCTTTTATCATTTAAAGGTATCGATATCACAGTTTAAAGAATATACCTATAGATAGCTTTCGTTGCACAAGTAATTTTTAAAAATCACTCGTTTCTCTTCCTAATATCGTTACAATCATCGTTCGATATTCGAATCGAAGATCTACGGAATCTATCGAAATTCAAGAAAATACTTTCTTATTCAAGATACCGGTATCACAGATTAAACAATATCGTTTTCATCACAAACGGTGTAGCTTAAGAAGTAAACGAAGGAACTGGCGTTAAAATGATCACGAATTCTCGAAATATTTGAAGAATACACGAACTTCGATCTCAGTGAAATCTTATCGATACACACTGATAGCCGACACAGTGTTCAAATTAAATATCCTAAAATTATCCTCAAACTCTGTTACGGTAATAACCTACGACCAATGATTTGACTTAAGATCAGACCAGAGTTAAATAGTTCACCGTGAACTCTATTACACGATCACCTAATCTATCAAATATTCTGCAAACTCGCAAATTCATAAACCCTTCGAATCTATTAAAAATATGTTAAAAAAAGGAAGGTAATCGGATGACGTAAGGATCGCGATCGCGAATTGCAAGGGGTAGTTTCTCCCGTACAGAGAACGATCCTCGAAGCACGGTCGGTCGTACCACGGCGGAGCAGGAAACGTCAAGCACAGTCGGTCTTTCAGTGACAGAACGATTTGCAGCTTCCCTCGGCCGTCCATAACGCAGTAAATCTGGCGTGCAGTGGAAATGGAGCGGCAGCGGGCGGACGTGGCTGCCTGTATAAAAGCTAACAGAGGCATCAGGCGTCATGGAACTATTTTCCTTAATCCTTGGATCGTTAATCACGCGCGAGAGACGGACACGATACGCGGTCCTGTCGACCGTCGCGTTTTATTTTTCTTTTTTGTTCTTTTCGAGAGACCGCACGAGATGGACAAACCAGCGTAAATTAAAAGTCTCGCCGTGTTTGTATCTTCTATATTCGCGCCTCTTCATTCTCCTTCTTCTTCGTTCGTTTTATTTTTCTTTTTTTCTTAGTTTATCATTTTCCTCCGCTACTTTTTCTTTTAGCTTCATTTTAATTTCCTCTATTTTTCCCTTTCCTCCCTACGCGCGCAAATGTTCTTATTTTTCTTCGTTTCCTTTAATTCTGTTTATTTGTTTGCTTGTTTGAAACTCGTTGACATTCGTTGGACATGTTCTCTATTCGCTTATATCCGCTTCTTTCGTTTAGTTTCTCTTCCTTAATAGTTTCTCCCTTTCGGTTCACTTTTTCAAGTCAACCTAATATGTTCGCCTTCCTTCGTTCATTCGTCCATCGTGGGACGATGATTATTCGCTTCGCGTTGTAAAACTTACACCTTTAATCGACTCGACTATATATATATATATATAACATAATATACGTAATTTATCGACTAAACCGAGTCATCGCGGCGCCGGACCAGTCCGCTCGCAGGGAAATGCGAGGCTCGAAATTTCTTTCTTTTTTTCTCCATTATTTCTATTATAGGTCGACTCTGTTCCTCGTCTAACACACGAGCCTCTTTCGTGTAATAGGTAAGTATTCGTTATTATAGTCTTTTTCTTTGGCACCTTCTTCCCGCGAGCGGTCATTTTGTCTTCGTCGTTCCTGGCTGCCGGGCCACGATCATTCTATTCTCTTAGATAGCACCTTCGTTATTCGACTTCGTTTCACGAATGCGCGATACACACAGCAGCAAGTACGTCGTAAATTACTAGCTAAATGACTAAACGTTAATTCTGACGGAATTTGGGCAAACTGACCTCGCAAGAATCGAGCCTGGTTTACTTCTCCTCCATTTTTCTCTCTTAATGTCGTTCTTCGTACATCGTGGTCGGACTCGCGAGACTTTCTTCGGTTAACCGATGCCGCATTCTTTTCCCATTTTCGCGGGTGCAAAGACGAGCGACGTAATCGCGTGTCCCCGGAAATTACAGAAGCGAAGTGCGCCGCGACGTGGGATCCATGCGGGTGAAAGATCGACTTGAACTTGGTACGAAACCGCGGTCGATCTGGGAATTTTGCTCTTTGCGTTCGACTTGGCGAAATTCGAATAATCGACAGAGAAACTATCGGTTAACGTTTCTTGGTTTCTTCGTTCAAATAATTCGTTAATTCGGGTAACACGTAGCGATGAAGAAATTCGATATCGAAAATGAATATTCATACTACTACGATTTCATTACTTCTGAATTACAAAGTTATTCTTTACGACGTTATACTTTCTTTATCTATCTGCGTGTAGAATTATATTTTTATATGCTGTAAAGACAGAAGCATTTTCGTAAGATAATCTTTGTAAAGAGTCAAGGATATTAATATTTTCTTAATTATTTACAGAGAAAAAAGCGTCTAAGCGTTAAGAGTTGGTAAATATTCGAAAATACGCGGTGTAAACTATACGTACGTTGTAAGTCAGAAATAATTGTTGCATCAATATGTAATACCTGCGACTAACGAAAAATTACAAAGTAAAAACTCTATTAAATTCGCTAGGATGGAACGCAAAGAGCTATCGGTCTCCCAGCATTTCCGCTCTCGGTTTCAGGTTTGAGCAACGATCACGAAATCACAGCGTTCGCTAAAACGAGGCAAGTTGTGTACAAGAATAAAATATAGAAGAACCTTCTGTTTACGCATCTTTCACAGCTATATCATATCCCACGTTCTCCCGGGGACAAGTAACAGTCGCAGTATCCCGCGTCGTTAAAAACAGCTCAAATCGCCCACGACCGAACCAAGAATTTCTCTCGTCGTTCCTATATCACGCAGCTACTTCAAAGCAGATCTCGATCACCAGGACGGCGAAAGATCGACGCAAGCTATGCGATAACTTTCACGAAAAGTAAACGAGACATTGGCACTGGGACGGCACGTTTGCAACAACGATCGCTGTAGATCTCATTACTTATCCTTAATTTAATGTCTATTTTAGAAGACGGAATAACGCGCCGAATAATTTACCATCCGTCCAAGTGATCGATCTTCGTTCCCACCGGTGGACGCGTCCATCGTCGACGTTTCTATCCACGGATCCATCTCTCTCTCTCTCTCTCTCTCTCTCTTTTTCTCTCCCTCTCTCGTTGTCTCAATCCCTCTCCCTCTCACTCTCTCTCTCTCTCTCTGCAGCCTGTTCACCAGGCGAGTAGTTATCGTAGCCTTGTGAATAGTTAAGACGCGACGAGAGGTTCAAATTCGATCGCAAAATCCCGGTCAGGGAACCGGACGGAAGTTGTTGGTCGATCTCGCGATCGACAGCGATCCAGCGTCCGATGGGAGATGAGCGAACGCTATACGAACGACTAACAAGTGTAAATGTATTTTCGGCGAACCTCGAGGATTCGAGTAACGTTGTTTGTATATGTATGTATGTAAATACATATATATATATATGTATATATGTAAACACGCACATACATATATATACATACGTTGTATGCTCGGAATCCTTGGAATTACGGAAACGAGTGGAACGACGATGTGAACTCGCTTGCGAGACCAGGTCCCAAGAGAATGAGCCGGCACTCTCGTTTCTGCGCTCGCGCATATGTGCATTCTGGACGATCTATCGTTTCATCGATGTGTATTTGTATGTATATGCATGTGTATGTATATATATGCGTACACGTATCAGGGACATACATATATATATACACGTAAACAGCAAAATGGACACAATTGGCTAAGAAGAGGTTTTTGAAAGAACCACGGAGACCGTGTGATAATACACGGTGTCCTGGTCGGTTTTCTTTTTCTACTTGCGTGACGGCTAGAACGGAAAACACACGCTTTATTGCTAGATCGCTAGGTTTAAAAAGGATACACGGCTGGCTTTCCAAGGCACCGGCAACGCTTCCGAGAAGGGCCTGGCATGATTCGCGCCTATCCTTCGCATCCATGCTAACGTTGAACGCGTCGCTGCGTCCTTTGGACCTGAAGTCTATCGTTTCTTTCAATTGTATGCAACGTCTTTTGACCACCGGCGACAAGAGTTACGATCGATTGATCGTAGAAGTTACATAGATACCGTAGCGCAGAGCTAGAAAAATGACTAGCGGGATAGCACTGGTGCAAAGGAAGCAAGTATTGCTCTCTGTCGCTCATCGTTACGCGTTCTTACGCTGTCTTATTTGCATATGTGACACGTTCGGTCCATCACATCCCTATTCTTTTTGCTATCTTTTCATCTCTGTATTATATAGGTACATGCAATAGTTCAATAGATCGATTGATTATAGAGAATGGTATTCTTTGGAATATTTCGAATCATCGTGTTGATCGTTTCAATGTAATTTATCGTTTAAACAATTGTCGTTTTAATTTATTCTTCTCTTCGTATTCTGTAAAATGTTTTAAATCTTTGAGCATCGAACGTTCGATGTTGTTAGATCGAAAGGTGGCAGTTTCAACGTAATTACTTTTTACATGGTCATTTGTTAAATTTAGTATTTCGTTGAGTCAGACTCATTGATTATGAAATGTCTGACTGTCAGGTTGAGGAGCGAAAGTTCTTATGCGATTACTTTTTAAACGATTACTTTTTTAATTTGGTATCTCGTAATGATACTTAAGTTAAGCTAATCTCGCGCAATAGAATACGTCGTTTGGTTAATGAAACAAGTTCGAGGACAAATTAAGAAAATAATTATAGCGTAAATTGAATTATTTTTCTCGTAATTAATCGACTGCCAAATATCACGGTATTTGTTTAACCACTCTCGTTCCTCCTTCCACGTGTGACGTGTCTTTATTATTTGTTTTAAGGATAGAAAACATAAAGACGCAAGCACACGCTATTTCAGGTGAAATTGTGAAGGAGGAAACTACTCGTGATATTCGCAGTCTAGGCTGTAGACCAGAGTGGCTAATTAATTTCAGAGGAAGAATAGCAAACATGATTGTTTCTCGTGAGATGCTGCTGCGAGAATCCTCCACTTGTAACGAATAATCTCGAGCTACACGTATAACACGGATTATGTTTCTAGCGCAGCTTTTGTTAATTAATTCTTGAAATTCAATATTTCGCGATACTTGCAGTCAAACAATTAAGTAGTTTGTCTAATCCCTATTAAACTACCACCTAAAATTCTATAAACCGTGTCTTTTGTATCCATCATTGCATATTTCTAAATAAGAAATTTACGTTTGTTTCATTTATCTGATTATTTTCTCGCCACGATTGATCATTTTTTATTCAAATAATAGAATCTCAGATTGAAACAAAAGGATCAAATCGAGAGGAGTTCAATTAATCCTCGTATATGTTCCTTCGCAGGTTTTCTTGGAATTCAGAGAATTTTCGAACAATAGGGAAACACGATCGAGTCGGAAATAATGCAAAAGACACGGTAAGATCGATCGAAGACTAGCTAAAATGTTGCTTGGATGAAGATAAATATCAATCCGGTCCAAAGATACCACTCTTCTGCATCATTATACCAGCAATTCCGCTGTTTCTTTAGATTAATGGAATAAAAAGAACGAAACTGTAAGGATGCGAGTAAAGCAAGTTACCCTTAACTAGTTACAGTGAAATAGAAGCATGTTAACTCTTTACCGAAGTTCTAGGCTGGATAAAAAATGTAAACCTTCGCTTGTAAGTTATAATTGAGTCGCTCAGCAGCCACAACGATCAACCTCATAAATTAGAAGGTGAGAAATACGATGATGTTACAAATATTATTTCTTCAAATTTATGTTTGTTTTACTCTCTTGATAAATCATACTTACAGACGCGTGTTTTGTTTCTTTAAGAAATTGGATATTTATCGTACATTCGGGTAATACGATTGAGAAATTTAGAAAAAGAGCATCCGTCTTCCGGGATACGCAACTATAAAATTCGAACTGATCAACAATTTTCAACATATTTAAGTCACATATTACTTGAGAGTGAAATCATGACAATATTTATAACACGCAAAGTATTATCAGGATCTGACAGTACTAGTTAAGGGTTAAATCAACTTAAAAAATCCAATTGCACCTAATGATTCAAACGTTAACTCGTAAATATAAGGAAAATCTTGCATCGTATTCGTTTTTTTAACTATTCTACGATAAAGTTCCATAAAAAAAATTTGATCAAAAGGGTCACATTTTTCATATTAAATTGTCACGGAATCGGGGCCAATATATCAATCATAAACGTTATACTAGACGTTACATATTTTTCCACTAGATTTCCATTCAGGAGATACTTCCCGTCCAACCAGGAGTCGCGACGTGTCCTCGACTGCGTGGCATACGGAAGAATGATCGTTATCGCGTGCACTGTATAAAAATCGCATCGATTACGCTGACAGCTATTACGTAAACGAGTAGATCGCTCGTCGGTGGTGCACGAAGACGAAGAAGACAACAAAAACGAGCCGTCATCGTCGACGTTCGTCGCGTTCTTTGGTTTCGAATCCTTTATCACAAATTAGTCTCACTAACGTTAAGTAGAAATCTTCGACCTTCTTCCACTTTCGTTTTTCTTCGTTCACTTCGTTCTTCTATTCTCTTACACGTTCGTGATAAGATTACAATCACGCGTGTATGGCCATCGTCGTCGACGATTTCTTCATTTCCACTCTTCTTCTGTAATTGACTCGTCTCGATGGGCAAATGGCTGGATGGATACGTGGTTCTCCTCTTCTTATCGCGCTCTAGACGTTTCTCGAATCTTCCTTTTCTTCGATTACGCACCAGAGAGAGGAAAGAACTCGTGAAAAAAAAAATCGCAAGTTGAACGAGCCTCGAAAAATGGATCCGAAGACGCGAAGTTTACGAAGCGTAGTTTAACGTTATCTTAAAAATATGCCGATCTCCCGCATCCTCCGAAGTTTCACGCCAGAATTTCTCTCGTTCGACTCTGAGAAGAGCGGACATCTCGCGTGGACGAACCTTCGAAAACTACCTTTGCGTACGTTGACGTTCTCTCACCTGTCTGCTCGCCCCTTGTTACGATCTTTTACTCGATGATCGGGCGAATTCTACATGAATGAAGCTTCGTTATTTTTCTTACGTCGTTGTCTCGTTTCTTCGACTATCTTTGACACGGAAAGGGTGTTCCGCGGGATGTAACAAACGCGTTCAACGATACACAATACGCAAGCATCGCGGTTAAAATAATTCGTTTTTCTACGATCGTTGTATACAAGTGATTCGCTGTCGGTCCCTGAAGCGGTGCGCGTAAAGCAAGAATCGCCACGATTAGCTACTACCTAAAGAAAAACTTGCAACATCGAAATATCTTTGTGGCGATTGCGTACTTCGAGGAGTCGATTCGCTCACAATCGAAATTCATCCACTTAGAACAACCCTTTTCGCTATCGCAGAATCCCTAAACACCCGAGCTAGAAGACGCCGCAGCGAGTGACAAGAACGTCCGTACAATCCACGCAGTTTAGCGTTGGTGTATATGGGTGGTGAGATGCTTGGACAAATAATCCGCCCTGGCGAAACATTTGCCGCACATTTCGCAGTGATACGGCCTCTCTCCGGTATGGATACGAAGATGCCTAGTAAGGTCGCTTTTTCCGCCGAACGCGCGTCCGCA
The DNA here is from genome assembly GCF_000188095.3 of Bombus impatiens. Taxonomy (NCBI): domain Eukaryota; kingdom Metazoa; phylum Arthropoda; class Insecta; order Hymenoptera; family Apidae; genus Bombus; species Bombus impatiens. Next base: position 385,874 of record NT_176483.1, read on the forward strand.
GAAGAGACAGACGAACGGTCGTTCGCCGGTGTGCTTACGTACGTGGAGTTTCAGGTTCTCCTTCGAACGGACGCACTTACCGCAAAAGGGGCAGGCGAAGCGACGTTCGCGCCTGTCAACCTCGTGACTGCTGCGAGCCAGGCTGATCACAGGATCCGTGTGTTCGGAACGATCGTCGTCCACAGCGTTGTCATCCGTGTCGCCAACCTCGCTGGTACCACCGGCTGATCTGCTGTTTCCTGTAGGAGCCTCGGTCATTTGAACCTCGACAGCCTCGCCAGGATTCTCCTGCACGCTGGCTGTCTCAGAGATGCTCTCTTCGCGAGCATTTTCATTGAAGGTTCCCCGCGTCTCTTCCTCACCTGGATTGGTAGTGGTGTCGCTCCCTGTCTCCACCTGCGATGGTTCCCCGGTGCTGGACACCTGGTCGCTTCTCTCTGCAGCCGCGGACACCGTCATCGCGCTGCTCTGAGGCTCCGGAGCTCGTTGCAATCGTTCCAACGCGTGGTTCAGTCGGTGCTTCTTGAAGGACTTTAGGTACCTAAACTGCATGCCGCAGACGTCGCAGGTGAAAAGCTTATCGGCCGGTAGGCGGGCCCGATGGTTTTGCTCCCGGTGTTTCACGTAAGCGGATCGGTAACGGTAGCGTTGGCCGCATTGCTCGCAGGTGAATGGTTTGTCGTCGCTAGCCTGGCCGGCGTGCTGAAGCAACGCGTGCCGTTCCAGCAACCAGGCGGAAGGAAACGTAGCCAGACAGACGCCGCAGCGACGCGCCAACCCCGCCAGACCGGCGAAACCGCCGTGACCTAGCAGGGAACCGCTTCCGCCGCCGCCACTCGTGCGTTCCACCAGGGCACCCCAACCTCCTGCATCCAAACCGAGGGCCAGCGACACCTGAAATGATCGTGGTCTGTTAGATGGAATTCGGCTAGGTTTGATTCGTGTATATAGCGATGTGGATGTGAGATGTTTTTCTTAGGATTGCTGGATCAAAGGACGAAGGTAGATTTTAGGAGTTGAATGACGAAGCGTTTTTATGGACTGTGGATAGCAGAAGTTCGTTAAGACGACAGTTTGTAGAAACGATGAGTCGATTTTCAATTGATATCGTTCCTGTTCTATGAACGATCTATGAGATCTTGGATTTAAGCTATTCGATTTTATTTAATTTTATGCTACTTTACTATATTTTACGCGACAAAGAACACCGGTAGTCTTTATGATCTAAGATATAGGATAGAAATAAAAATTAAGTAACCTAATTCGAATCTAATTTAAATTATCGTGGTCATCTATGAATCTATACATTACCAGGTCAGGGTTACGATTCCGATTCAAGCATATGATTCGTATAAAACCATATTGATCGTGCTTGTTCTATCTTTTATTTTAATTATATATTCTGAATAACAATCGGTGATAAGCGTGTAACTGTAATGAATACGTATATATGTATAAAAATCGAGATGCAAACTGAAATTTAGATAGAAATGTAGAAAGGCATGCAGTATTAATATGTATTATAAGAATAGATAAAAGATTATCTTCAAAATAGGGCAAACTTACCAATATCATTTCTGTATATTTAGTACGTGAGTTATTCCTTCGTTTCATCGCCTCTGACACAGACACCCAAGTAATAGTATAATATGTACATCTTAATGTTTGTTAAATACGTTGAAATGAAATATAGAAATAATAGGAAATGAAGGATAATCAGTGTGTACTTCTAGTTAACTCCTCGCCAAACGATTACCTTACTATTTATTCGTTTGATAATTTTGATTCTTAAACTGCATTATAAATTTCATAGAAAATATTACGCGAGGCAAGGAGTTAAACAACGACGAATGTTAGAAAACGAAAATCGAAAGCAAACGACCGCAAGGAGGAAAACATCAAAAAGGAGCAAGCGATAAGAAGCTAATCTACGACCAAAGAAACGGGCAGGTGTGAATTATCCCCAGAAAAAAAGACATCAAGGTTCAATGACCTATTGTTAACACAAACAGTTTGCAGCTTTTATTTCACAAATCGTTAATTTACAACTATGATATGCATTCGTTCGCCTAAGAACCGAAACAAAACGTCATTTTACACGAAACAAGGCGTAGTACCCATAATGATCAAGAACGCGTGTCAACGTGGTGAAGTTAGTTACGGACAAGTCTTTCTCTCCGATTTCATTTCCTCAAACGTCGAGAGATCCTGGTAATTATAATCGTGTTATACACGTGTACAACCTGTCGCCTCGAACATCGCTTTTTCTCTTTTCTTATTTTTTCCTTTTTTCTTCTTTCGCCACGCTGTCATAAACATCTTAAACCATTACACGCATATTTCCTTCGTGTTGAAACACGCACAAGCTGCGACCGACAAGTTCCATCGGAAGCGAATCTCGGTTAAAATTAACCAAGTTCCATCCGACGGGTACTAAATGCCTTAACCGTCGATTCACGCAAAAACGAAACGTTCCCCGTCTGTTTTCTATTCGCACGAAAATTTTCGCTATTAACAGCTCAAAATTATAAACGTTTCATTCGCGCGTCTTATATTCCAAAAAAAAAACTCGTTTTCTATTTTATCATCGGAATCGCAGCTCGAACGCGTCTTCGAGCAACCGATGGACATTGTGTGTTCTCGTGAGCGGCGTATGATCCCTATGTGCACGAGAGCTTTCTTTCTTTAGCGATTTTCTGTGTGTACACATGTGTGTTGTACGTTTCTTTTCGTTCTCTTTCTCGTTTCTACTCATTTATATCGATCCTCCTCGCTCGCTCGAGGAGCCATCTAAAAACTTCCGAACAACGCGTAGAGATTACGTTTCTCACCTTCGCTATGCTTCCTTCTCTTCCTTTTGCCTTTTAACATCCGGAGACGATAGAACGGCGGGAATCGCGAGTACAACGAACGCCAGAAAGACGCATAAGCTTTCGGAGCACCATTTCTATTTTTCTTTTCCATTTCTTCTTCTTTCGTGTTCCCTTTATTTATCTCTATCCTCTGGCTGCTTCCCATCGTCGAGATATCCCGAAGATTTTCTACGAGATATTACGGTCGATCGAGACAACGAACGATGTACATGGGGCGGTCGTGTCGCGTCCGTTTGATCGTTGCGTCGATCGAACCGTTGCCTCGAGACGACCGCCAGCAGAGGAGCGAAATGCGAAAACGAGACGCGTCGATTCGTTCGCGCTACCTGTTCCTTGTCTACGAACGTAGCGATGATCGTGCCCCGATAATTCATGTACGTGTCCTATCGCGGCGCATAATATCTAAGATCAGCAAGGTCGCGCTAGAGTGTTTCTAGGCACATCACGCGATACTTTGTCTGCGTACTGGCTGGTACTCAACTTATGGAACGAGTATGACGGATACTGTATTGAAAAATACGAGATTGATTGTAAAATCGCTCGCGATAGTTGCTTGCAATGGTCGATTGCAATTACAGCATGAATATCGCTTTCTAACTCCTTGTCTTACGATTTTTCTACTTTTCTCTTTACGTCCTATTTATATTTCGAATGAAAAATTCGAAACTGATGGATAACAAAGAACAGAATTACGACCAAGTCTTTAAACAAGTAATTTTGGAATTAGCTTTTCTTTCTTTCGCAGCTAATCTTTCCTAGTGACGACTATTATTTATCGTTACTTATTTCACTCTAAAACGAATTACTTAATTAAATTCTCAAAAAAAGAAAAAGAAAAAAACACAATAAGATAGATGTAATAGACACAATGAATCTTACTGGTCACGCAAGAAGGAATTTAATAAAAATTTCGATGCAACATCAGCTCCTCGTTCTGCATAAACGCGATTTAGCGGTATCAAACAATAACATTAAAATTAACACGTCGACTGTCGTAAATCGAATAAAACGAACAATCGTATCTGTAAAATTTTCGATACGCTTAACGTGCCTGTAACAACGTAAAGCACTAAATGCGGCATAAAGCGCTCGAACAATTTCATTTTTTAAAAGGTTACGTATTATATATGCGTATTACAATGAATCTCTGTGAAACAAGCGAAAGCACTTCACTCGCTATGGGTGAACGCATAAACTTTGCCCGGAGCTGCAGTCAACGTGTTACTTATCGTAGAAACTTCCGTACATATATCGAACGTTATACGATAGCACCGAAGTTAAGCATTAAGAAGCAATTTCATCCGATTCACGTGAAAATTGTGTTCGTATCGCGACGACTACGTATTATTTCATAATGGAGATTCCGTTGTTGGAGAATCCGACTTTTACGTCACAGAGGCACGCGGATAAAATTTTAATCGCGCAGGATGGGGCGAAGATTACTCGTTCGAACATTGACGTACACCGTACGTGACACAGCTCGTGTGCTTTTCACGTCTCGAGAAACGTTCACGCGGAAAAAGAACTTGTCAACCGGCTTGCGAACGAATCGGAACACGTACGTCCAGATAAATCCTTTAAACATCTTGTTTCCGTCTTCGTGACCTCTTTCGATGTTTCTTTCCAGAGATGTACGTGCTCCAATAATAGCTCCTTGCATGATCTTAGATCGTTATGCGTTTTGTTAGGCAATTTTGTAGGCCGGAGGTGAATTTGCAGGAGAAGATGTTGCAGCGATGCGAAAAATTACAGATATTTGTAGTCGGCTCTGTTCGAATTGAGTTAAGGTTTTTGCGGAGTGAAATCTGTGATTTCTTTGAACGTAACGCGAGTGAAGAAATTATGGAAATATTAAAATTGGAGGCTTCTTTTATCTATGTACAGAATACTATTCGTAATTGTTTTGTTGATCGTGAATTTCAATCTTTATAATTACTTTTTTTTTTAATTAAGCATTTTATTTAGCAGCGATCAACATATTTTTACGTATTCAGCTATTATAATTATCGAACTATAACAGATTGTTGAAAACATCTGCCATATATGCATAATTATAATAGTTCATAATTAATGTTTTATCATTCTGAGAGAAAAATTCGGATTCAGTGAACGTAATGTAGCTTAATGTACACCGATATTGTGCTTCTCCACAGCTGGAGATCAGAATTCAATAAAGTATAGAAAGCAGCATACGAGTATTGTAGGTCACTAACTGTTGGATAATAATACGTGCATCATATCGCCTCGGTTAACTACGAATAGTATTATGCACGTTTAATCTCCATACATTCAATTAGACAAGGAAACATCTGAAAACTATCGTTTCGTAACAGAGTACGAGACTGATCAATTGGAACAGCCTTAACCAACGATCAAACGACTATATCGACAATTAAGAGTATCTTATTACTTTGATTTTCCATTTCCATATTGCAAAAAGCATCGCTGTACTCACTTTCAATATTCCCGTAAATCCCCAACGCTTGTAAAAATCATATTTAATCGTTCAACGAGCCAATTCTGCCATCTTTTTAAAAATTTCATTTTGGTTTCGCGAACGACGCAGCGTCTCGCGCGAAGCCAAACTTCTGGCGCGGGTTCGTTCGTTCGAGTGGTTCCTAAAAAACGGAGGCGACCGAGGCAAACTAGCTACGCGCATTACTTCTCTCATAACAATGTCACATTATCTCGTCTCTAATCACTAGCGTTTACTCGATTAAATCAAGCGATCTGGACGTCAGTGCTGGGTGTCGAGGTGTAAGTGCTGGAATGTAGGGTATCTTCGTATTATTATTTTTTTTCCATTTTTCCATTCTATATGTTCTATGTTGCTCGCTCGCTCTCTCTCTCTCTTTCTCTCTCTCTCTCTCTCTCTCTCTCTTACAATATTTTCTAATTTGAATTTCATAGATTCGTCCAAAGCGTTCGACGATCGAATCGTGCGTGTTAAAATTACAATTATTAGCAGATTCTTTTTTATTTTGTACAATTCACGAAGAGAGGATTCTACGCCGAAGCACGATTTTTTTTTTTTTTTTTTTGTTGGCCATTCAATTAGACAAGGAAACATCTGAAAACTATCGTTTCGTAACAGAGTACGAGACTGATCAATTGGAACAGCCTTAACCAACGATCAAACGACTATATCGACAATTAAGAGTATCTTATTACTTTGATTTTCCATTTCCATATTGCAAAAAGCATCGCTGTACTCACTTTCAATATTCCCGTAAATCCCCAACGCTTGTAAAAATCATATTTAATCGTTCAACGAGCCAATTCTGCCATCTTTTTAAAAATTTCATTTTGGTTTCGCGAACGACGCAGCGTCTCGCGCGAAGCCAAACTTCTGGCGCGGGTTCGTTCGTTCGAGTGGTTCCTAAAAAACGGAGGCGACCGAGGCAAACTAGCTACGCGCATTACTTCTCTCATAACAATGTCACATTATCTCGTCTCTAATCACTAGCGTTTACTCGATTAAATCAAGCGATCTGGACGTCAGTGCTGGGTGTCGAGGTGTAAGTGCTGGAATGTAGGGTATCTTCGTATTATTATTTTTTTTCCATTTTTCCATTCTATATGTTCTATGTTGCTCGCTCGCTCTCTCTCTCTCTTTCTCTCTCTCTCTCTCTCTCTCTCTCACTCTCTGTTCTCATTTTTGTTCATTTTTTCGAAACGGCAATGGGCGTCGATCGATCTGTAAGTTCGCGACCGAGAGATTCGGGGACGCGGGTCGCGCGCGCGTGTCACACATCATCTGCAAAGCAAAAAATCTAAAATCTCTTGGTTGGCACACAAAACGAAACGATGTGGCATCACGCGGGCCTCCGGCATTGTGGCGCACGGATCGCCCGCCTGACTTCGTTACAAGTATGAAAAATATCCTGGCTTGGTTTTCCTCTTTCTGCTTCTTCTTTTTTTTTTTTTTTACTTCATTTAAATACCGTTTAAAAAAGTTATTGCATCTGGGTAACCTATATTGTATAGGTACGTAACTTCATTTTTTCCATTATCGTATATTGTACAAATATTGTTGTAAGTCGGTACAAACGTTACTGTAGAAAACATAACAATTCGTAGGTTCCTCTCGTCTCAATCTTCCACTCTTTGCGTGTGTGTTATTTTATTTTCTCTCTCTCTCTCTCTCTCTCTCTCTTTCTCTCTTTCGTTCTATTCTTCCCTTATTTACCACTATTTTCGTTCATTCGTATACATTTTCTCCCTTCTATCTCACTCTTTCTCATTCTTTCTTTTTCACTAATTCTCGCGCGCTCGCTCTTTCTCTCGTTCCCTTTCGCTCATTTTATGTATTTATCGTTACGGAAAGCTTAGTTAAGTGTTATACAATCTGTTTAGTACTATGCGAGATTCCGATCTACAGGGTGGCTTTCATGGTATTTGAACACTGCATTGCTCGTGTTGTCTCGTACGTTCCTGCGTGTATCTGTGTACGTGTCTTTCAGCGTATGTATTTATAAGTATGTGTGTGTGTGTGTGTGTGTGTGTGTTCTGCGGGTATCCGGAGCAAACGAGAAAGAACGAACCGAGGAGTGAATGTGGTAATCGAGGCTCGTCCACAGGACCAGAAGAAGCGATTGTCCTCTTCCTTACGAAATAATACGAGAATTAGAGAAATAGCGTGAAACAGATGGATCGTTTTCCGTCGATTCAATCATTCGTATACATTACAAGAAACAAACAAATTCGCAGTAATCTCTCGTGAACGATAATAGCAATTATACGATTGTTTCGTATTAAATTGCCTGTATTGTTTGTTTCATTATTAAATTAGAATATAAGCGCATCCCTATGTTTTTAATTTAGAGAAAGAAATTTGGTTTCTGTGTATTTTTTCAACAGATCGTAAAACTTTAAATAATAACGTATTTTATAATCTTCTGATAAATAATGAATTTTGCAAATGTAAATTCTGTCGATCTTCTAAGAAAGAAATCGAACTAATTGTCACTTGGTTTCGTTAAATTGTTCATTATACTTAACACCTCATTATATATAAACTATGAAATAACCGTGAAATTTCTTAATATAACGAAATTAAATCAACTATTATCCCTGTCCCTGATAACATATTCGCGTATTATCAAATCACAGCAGACTTTCCTAAACTATTCAGTTCCTCGTTCTAGAGAAGAAAAAACTTAATCTCTATTCATTACCAACGTATTATTCTTTATTCGCTATCAATAAACACCAACGATTTATCAATATATTCTATATTTCTACAGTTTTCCAACCTAAAAAAGGCACGCTAATTATCAGTTCCAAATGCAACAAATTTCCCTAATGTATCAAACGAATTCTCTAATAAATCAAATCTCTTGCCTTAGAATATTTTATCTATCATTAGAGAATAACTAGAATTTTCTATTGTCATCGTACGTCTTCACGTGTTTCATCTACGATATTTCATCGCGACGAATTTCCTAAAAATTTTGAAGCGAACTCGATTTGCATCGAGCATTCGTGGACCTTGAATCAGGTGCTTACTAAGTACCGTAAAAGTGCGAGTCTGCATAACTCCCTTCGACAATTGCAGAAACGGACGTGTAATGGCCAAAATATGCGACGAGTGCACAAAAGCGATCAACGAACGTCCGGCGTCGTCGATCATTCTCGGTATCCTTAGCTTTCGCAACGTTCGCTTTTGCCGAAGTCAGGTGACGGACGAGTTTATCAACTTCCCTTGAACATTTAGCCTTTCGTGTCACATACACGCGACTTTTACGTATTAATTGAGCGAAGAATTATAAATTTAGTTTTCGGTCGATATATTTTGAAAAGGCAATACGATTCAAGAAATTAAGAAACTGTTAATTTTCCGTGACCGTGGAATATTTAAAAAATTATCTAATTCTCTCAGTAATATTTTGGATTTCGCGTATAATTCTTTGCAAGTAAAAGAATGCAGGATATCAGTGGCAATTTCTCTTCGTGCTTCGAATATTGAAATATTAGAAAAATCGCAAGAAAAAATTAGAATCTTTCTATTTTCCGCACAAATATTTTATACTTCCGCTAAATTTCAATAGTTAAACGGATTTTTGAAATCAATAAATAGGAAAACTAATCAAATTAGGGATTGCACGTGTGTTCTGTGAGTTAAGCGAAAATAGGAGTAGAATTAAAATTTTGTAGAATATTTTGCGCAGTAGAACATGATCTAGGAAATTAAGAAACATTCATTATCAATTGATATTATTTATGTATTATTCGTATCGCAATCATTCTGCAATTTAGATTGCAATATCGATAATGAAATAAACTGTTTCTCACGGAATAAAGTATCGGTTCGTTAAACAGTTCGTAGAAATTAATAAACGGAAAAAAAAGTAATTAAGGTATAGAACGTACGCGTATCCCGCGAATTAAATAGAAACGTCTTCGCTGATTTAATTTCCATTCGTTCTCGTTTTAATTTCTGTTAATTTGTTTATCGAGAATCGATGCGTTTATAGGGGGAGTTGTATCCCTCTAAACGAGTTTATTTCAACAGGAACGAATCGCACGCTTTGCTTTCTCGGCTTCCTGGTATCTCCCGTTAAACATTTAATATTTATTCTTGTAATTAATGAATGTTAAATTGATTCCACGATGTTAAACCCCGATAGATTAAAGTTTGATTAAAAACCATTCCATTTATGATGAATTTAATTTATGTTCATCAGTCGAATTAAGCTTTTAATAGAGTTAAAAATTAAAAGGCCGAGTTTCACTTTCTTCGCTTTGTAAAATATTATATGGATACTTCCATGAATATTTAATGAAATAATCTTTCATTATATATGCCGCGGTTGATAATATTAATATTGGATTCTAACGCTTAATTAACTGCCGTGTAATTTATTTGCAACGATAGAAATTCAAAAATGATTCAGACATCTCGTAAGTATGAAGCGCTATGAACGTGCAATAAAATCACCCTTAACGCGTATTCCGTGTTAATAATCTTGCAACATAACGTTCGTAATTATCGTTCAACTTGTACTTCATATTGTTTTTAGTAAGCAAAGTTTCCTTCAAGTATTTGTTATTTGTGCGTACGTATTTTCACATTCTATTATTAAGATGCTGTTTTAATCATAATTGGAAGATAAGATAAAGCATAAGAGTATTAGTCCTGTAGATTTCCATATACGCACGTATGTCTTATATTTACTGTACAAAATATTTACGATTAATATGCGTGTTCTTTAAGAAGTTTCGTGGTATTTAGATAAAAAGTATAGTCATGACAAGTAAAGATGGTATAATTCAGAACAGAAATGCAAAGTACTCCGACATTTATTCATCTTTTCCACGATATAACGTTGTTAGAAAATTGTAGATGAAAGAAACTGTAACGATATTATTCATTGTTTTATTATTACGATTATTATCACGAGAGAGAAATAACGATTTAAAAGCCAGCTTGCAATAATAAAAATTGCATTCGTAGGTGTTACATACTCATCGAAGCTCTGTTATTTAAAATGTACTTCATTATCACGATTAATTCAAATAACGATATATTTCAAATCGATGGGTGTATCAACGAAGCTCGTTGTTAATTTTAATTGCATCCTTGATAAATAATTTTAATTGATAATCTATTTACGTTGTTTGCGTAAAGAGATAGCAAGTATTGTTCTCAATCTTTAATTTATCATGGCTTTGTATATTTTGACAATGTTATCGATAACATTCTGCAAGTTGCAAGTTATTAGCATTAATAAACTCTCTTGTTTAACAGAAGGAATCTTGATAATAAAGCAAAAGAACTTTCGTAAGTAAACCTTATGAATTACGAGATACCTGAGAAGCATCTTGCACAATTGAACTGATATCGATAGCGAAATTTTACGAGTCGCGAGTTACGAATTACGAGTATTAATAAAAATCGTCGAATAATATTAAAAAATTCGTAACTTCTTAGATAATAAAACAAATAAAATTTTATAAGTAAATTTTACAAATTACAAGTTTCTCGTCTGTAGTATTTGACGAAGAATCATAAAAAAACATCTAGAATCTAAAGCTTGCAACCTGTCAATTCGCTAGTATTAGTACAATAAATTATCGCGGAATGAAACAATCTGCAACTGCCCAATCGATTGAAATTCCATTACATAACAAAGAAACCGATCTAAATTAATTAAATTCGTAAAATATTTCCCAGCTCCATTCCGTAACGAACTCGCCCGTTCGCTAATATTTCTATGTACTTGTTAAATTATTATATAACAATTGAAAGATGACCAACCGATCAGAATTCCATCGTATAACCAACAAACGATTCGAGATTAATTAAATCCACAAAAATGTCCGTGATCTCTTCTTTTAAACGAACGAGTCTCACAAATGAGGAAAAACCAATTCCAAGATTCGCGGCGGGGAAAAAAGAGAAGAGCGACGGTTTAATAGAAAATTTCACGAACCGTTTGTGGCAGCGTTCCGTGCCGAGTACCGGAAGAGAAGGTCGCCCGTTTGAAAACGCTACCATGCCGCAACTTTTCGCGTCCAATGAGCCGTCGCGCGACATTTTTCAACCGGTCCGCCTGTTTCCCTGTGGAAAAAGTTGCGTCGCCGGTGCCGGGATAGGCGTAGACGAATGAGAAAAGGTGAAAGGGGCAGAAGGTAGGATCGAGATCGTGATACACGCCCCTATTAGCGAAATTCGCTGTCGAGAAACGGGGTGACGAGAGAAACGACCACGTGCTCCGACGAGATGACGCGATATGCGACTCTGTTCCGAGAAAAAAGAACGTTTACGACGCGAGCGGAAAATCCCTGCCCCGGAGTGATATCTCAACGCGTTGTTCGCAAGTTTACTCCAGCTTGCGAAATACTCTCAATTATGTACACATTTCTTTGTCCTTGTTGTCGTTGTTCGACTTCGGAGTATTTTAGAAGATGGCGAGTTCGAGGAAGTTAGCACAACGGGTTAAATAATGTAACAGATTGTGTAATAAGTTCATTTACGTAAGACTTATTTGTCCAACGACGCGCAAATATCCGAATACGTATTCTTTCGTACGATCGATCGTACTTTGCAATTCTAGAAGAAGGATTTTTGCGTTCATCGAGTTATTTGATCGTTACTGGTGAAAAGAATTTTTCTAAATATTAAAACAATTAATAGTTCGATATTAATAAGCACAGTGTACATATATCAATGATTTCAAGTAAATTACTTCGAACGATCTAGAGTTACTTTTATCATATTACGACAGACGTTTGTAACATAATACGTTTCTTTGCTAATGATTGCTTATGTTTATTTTTCCTCTGTTAATCAATCAATTACGCAACTGTAAGCAGCATTACTCGTTCTTCTTATTGCAACTAACATAAGTAACTTTTTACGCTATTCCTTGAAACGTAATATTTATGTTAGCATAATAGTTATGTTGCATAAACGCATAGAAATCTCTAGTCTAGCCATTTTACACAGAATCCGTTTTTAACACGATCATTAATACGTATTCCCCTGTTTTAAAAATTCGAAAGTACATGCTATTTGCATCTGGCACCAAAAACACATGAAATCTAGATCGTTCCTTCTAAATTCTTCGTCATCTTATTACACGACCAAAGGGTTAGTAACCAAGGCTGAGAAAAAGAAACATTTAAATCCTTTCCAGTATAAAACATTCAATAATTTAAAAGAAAACGTCTTTATTCCGATTCAAGCAAATATCCTCTCCAGAAAAGGTTAGCAATCACGTCACCTCGTCTTTCAACACGTTGACTACCACGCGAATTTTACATATTTTACTGCCCCCTGTGAGCTGCGACAAACGAACGAAGTATGCTACGTCGCAACCTGACTGCGGATATTTATGCAAACTTGTATTTTTCTAAATACAAATAATTTAGAGGAGTGAAATTTAGTTACAAAATTGTTTTATTCGTCAAATGCAAGCTACTGTATTTTGCATATTATGCACACGTTCTATGCATTTTTGTATCTCCAAATTAATTCTCGCGAGATATCGAATTGCATCTACGTGCTTGTTCTCTGACAATGTTGCCGAAATCGTTCGCATCGTTAAGAATTTTCCAACCCATGAGATTTACCTTATTTTAATTCTAAGGGATCTAGCGAAACGCGGATCTGTTCGATGACTGCCGTGACAGTCGACGGTGTCAACCGAATAGAAACTCAGTCTAAAAGTTCCTTCGAGACAGAGGCAGAAGAACGCATGTGGCCCTGTGGTAGTCGCGCAACCCTCCACTAACTTCGCCAAGGTTACAGCCTAACTTCTCTCTAGGTAGAAGTCCGAGCATGTACACACGTATGCATAAACCAGGTCGTTGTATGGGATAGACGTAGGAACGTGTCACCGGGTGACCCGCTCCGCAAACTCGCGAAACGCGCGTCGCCTCGAACTGGGGTAGTAGGAGCAGTCTCGGCGTGATCGGTCGCACGGGGGTGGTAGGCGTAGGCCTGCCACCTTCCACCTACCACGCTCTTACACATACACGATCATATACACGTTCACGTACACGAGCAACCTTCGAACGGGTTGTACGTGTCCCTCGGGTCGCGGCAACGAGCGCTAAGCGTTCACCTGTCGGTACAGTCAAGGACAAAATTGAAAGAGGGTCGGTTGGCGGTACTTGCTGGCTCGCTGAATCGTTCGTTATGCAACGGTCGGGTTAAACGCGGCTGCAAAGCCCACGATATTGATTCGGGATTAATTTTTTTAGCCTGTTTTGGGGTAGTTACAGGAGGTCGAGGATTTTGTTATCGAGAAACGGATTGAGGGGGTTGAAGAATGATTTGGCGAAATGTGTGAGCGAGTTGGAATTCGTGGTTTATTGGTGGCTTTGATCTTAAGCTGGTATCAGCAGGTAGATAGGGGAACGAGGGCGTTGGTTGAGTTATTTCGTTTTAGCATCGGTGTTTTTGATGTTGGATTGCCAAGCAATGTAACTGATTGTACCGAGATTTAGCAGCGTGAGTTTTATAATTTCGAATCTTTTAATTATTCAGGAAAGCGATGAAAGAACATTACCATTATAACTATCGATGCGACGATTAAAATACGATATGAAACTTGCAGCAAAGAGATCGAAACGAGAGATACACGAAGAAATACGTAACGTGATCGTTTGGGAAACAACAAATTTGACTAAAGTTCAATTATTTTTACAACTCTGGTACTTACACTTAACATTCTTTCACGTGTTCGTACTATACAAAAAAAAAAAAAAAAAATCAAAATTGCAAATGAAATATTATTTTAACGTAACGTTAACCCTTAATGGTTTCCTTCGTACCAATGGAACACGAGTTAACGCGTGACATTATCAAGCAAACTGGCTGGGTAAAAAGTGGAAAAAGTCCAAAGTTCGCGTAACACGAGTCGTTATGCGAATCACGAAGCCCGATTCGATAAATCCCCACTCGAATTAGTGGTGGAAACGGTTACGACCGATTCGTTTCAGAGAACGTCCAGAGGCGAACCAACGTCCAGCGAATTTTGGTCGAGACTGTATGTAGGTCGCGTAGGTGGGAGCGTGGCGGTGTATCAGTGCACGCGTAGGCGTGCCTGCCTACGTTTGGAATTGCGCAGGTAGGCGTGACTTGGGGCGGCGCCAGGTGAATACACCCCTGACCTCGGTTCCGCAACTCCACGCGTGTCTTCGAACCTATATCGGCTTTCGATTCCCATGTCCAAGCCATGCAGTAAGAATCATCGATGTTGTTTCCTACTTTCCTTTCTCCTTCGTGCAATTAACGCGTATTCCATTCTTTTTTTTTATCTCTTTGTTTTATTCTTGAAGTTCTTTTAAATTGGTTGATTTTTCATATATGCATATTCTTAAAAAATTTTGTTAATTAATCTGAAATAGGAGCAGATTCTAAATTTTGTAATTTAGCCGGGGTTTATCTTTTTCTAAGTCAATTATTTCTTTTTTGAATTCCCGAAGAACTATTAATATCCTTATCGAGTAAATTTCTAGAGATTGCTACTTCAAGAGAAAGAATATTTGTTTTGTAAGAAATCAAAACGTAATTCGTAGATAGTGGACAATAATCGATGGATTTAATGGTTTAAATTTGGAATACTTTTAAGAAATCTATGGTAGAAACAGAAAACACGCGTTAACTGATTTTAGTTATTTGCAAATTTGCGAAAGAAAACGAACGATATGAAAATTTCGTTCAAACGTGTACGAATCCCTTTGAATAATTCTACGTTGATTAAAGTTCACTTAGATAGGATATTCTTGCAGTTATTAGTCGGGAACAACTTTTCTTCGAGATATTTTTCTAACAGTGCACCAGTGTGAAGATACAGTAAGATACATTTCCTGATATATTGGTTATCGAATGAGTCTGACAACAGACAATCCGTTTCTCCTTACGCTTCATACGTAGATAGATAGTAAGTATATTATATTCTCATAGTTTATCTTTCTCGTATCATATTTTTGTAAAACAAGTGCTCGTGTAATTTTTCACATATGTGTTATTATTAGAATTTTAAAAATTGCATCTAAAATATCCAAATTACATTATCCTTACTGCGTTAACCTACCGTGGATAATATAATTATTTTTATTGTAAAATTATATTTGTAGATTACACGGGAAAGACACGATAGGTTTACTTTTGTTGGTTTTCTAACTTTGATATCACTATGACTCATAAGGAGAATACACAAGATATAAAACTTCAACGAATATGTATGTAAATATTTAAAAAATACGTAATAACCCCAGGAAGTTTTCTATGAGAATACCAACCGTATAATTAATTTTACTACAATCAATATTTTTGAAATAAAAGTTGTTAAAAGTTTGTTAAAAATAGATATTTAATCCCAAAAGAAAATAAAAAGCACAGCTTTGGTAATGTTTGGTTAGTTGGTAGAATATTGAATTTTAAAATAAATAATGTGATCTATCGCGTTTCCCCTCTTTAGTTTTTATTTTTTAACCAAATTATATATGTTCTTCATTTTATTAATAACATGGAACGAATATTAACATCTTAATGACGTTATTAAATTAAACCATTGTTGGCGATTAGTTCAATAAAATAAGATAAAATGTACAAACCAATGATTCTTACTGCGTGTGATTTCATTCTTGGTAGATTTTCCGAAAACTATTCTGAGCTGTTTTCAACTCGTTGGTATACTTTTACAGTGCTACCTACTTCGAAATTACTTTGCGAAGTTCTTCGGCTACTTAGCCGACGGAATCTCGGGTTTTCGTGAAACTATTCTATTTCTCTGTGCAACTGCAAAATTACCTCAGATAATTTCACTAGTTGAATCGAACTGTTTCACGAACAGATAACATCCAGCTATATTCACGCTATTTAGCTTTCTTAATTCCCTGTAATTCTATTCGTGTCGTTTCCCTCTTAATTGAAACGAAAATCACTTTCCTTTTCCTTCGGATATTATATTAGGTTGCCCCCAAAGTTCCTTTCGTTTTATAAGGAAATAATAGATGCACGATATCTCTTGTCTTATGTTTTTGTTTTATTGAATTTTGTTCTATTGGGGAAAAAACGAACCATACATAATCCAATAAAATAATATAAAACAAAAAATGTTGCGCATCTGGCATTCTCTTATAAAACGAAAGAAACTTTTGGAACAATCTAATGTTATACAAGAATTAAGAAAAATTACTCGAAAGAAAAAGAAGCAAGATCTAAACTTCCATTGCTGTTAAAAGTAACAAAACCGTGATCAACAAAAATCAAATTTTGCCTGAATATGATGTCATTGTTAATCTTTTCGTTTCAGAAGCTGACGATCGAATTGCAAATAAATTACAAGTAATTGTAAACGATTTACGAACAATTTCTACGTATTTCTAAATATTAAAATCGTTTGCATTTGTCAAACAATAGCGAAAAACATGGCAGATGTGTGTTTATCTATTCAGTACCTGATCTGAGAAGGAAATAGTTTATGATACAACGAACACGTAATTAATTTGTAATATGTGCTTCTCTAAAAAGCAACAAATTACAAAATTTGATATGTTACTGTCCTATGACAAAAAATTTTACGAAACTCTGTATAAATATTTAAAATATTATCGAAGAGAGTTGCGCGCACTTTAACAGTTTACTCTTGAATGATAAAACCTATGAATTATTAAGATATGTTTCGTCCCTGTAATTTTGTTAACTAACATTTTAACTACCTAAATGGAGATGGCGTAGATCCACGAATGTTCACGCACCTACGATTTATTTATCACAACATAAAATACGATTATTGCTCTCGTTAGTAGAAGCTTACTCCTCCTACGAATATGCAACGCTTTTCTAAATGTAACACGTGGAAATTACTGTATTTCTACGTACAGTTACATTAGGAATTTCTCCTCGTATCTAATTTCATTCGTCAATATTTTTCCAGACTACTATCTATCACGTTTTTTTTCCACCAAAATTCTTGGATATTTTATACGATCACATCTTCTTGCTCGTATCAAAGGTTTAAAAATTTATTTCAGAAACCTTTTTAAATGTTCTAATATTCCTAGAACCAAGTGACAATTAAGTATCTTTCTTCTACGTCCTTTAAAAAAAAAAAATTGCATTCGTTGCAATGATAGATCAAACATTTCCATATACTTTTACATTTAATTCCTCTTTCCTATGAATAAAATGATTTTAGAAAGGACATTTACGAAGCTGTTATACCTTTCGACGTACAAACGCTTCTAAGTTTCCTTGTTTTTTCGAGAATTTCCAAAAAAATATTCAAGAAGGAAAATCATATTTTTTGCATTAAGTATTCCTATAAAACCTACCCATACTTCAAATTCAATTCCTTCTTTCCGTCAATAAAAAATTTGTATTATCTCTCGATATGTGAATTGTCCTCAAAGTATCTAATTACTCCGAACCAAACTAATTAAACTTTTCATTCTCAATTGCTCGCTTTTCTCCAAGATTTGCACTTTACGTGCAACCTAGATTCGTGCATTTCTTCTGAGAATATCCCATTAGTTTATTTATCCTTTATCTTCTTGCGGCATGAAAATTAAATCAAGTAGATATTTCTGGTCGATTTTCTGGAATTAGCCCATGGACGAGGATCGATCACCCTTAATTCGCACGGATTCTTACAAATATACTCACGGCGAGGGTAAAATTCCGAACAAACGCATCCGACCGCTTTTTCCCCCTCTAATACGTTATCTCGCCTCTTTTCTATTTTTGTCATATTTCATTTTGAATTGTTGAGCCAAAGCGTGAAAGCGCAAATACGTAATGGCGATATTGCTAATCGAGTGTCCGAACGTCGTCTCTCAATGTCGCTTCGCGGGATGATTTGCTCCTTTCATCTCTTCGAAAATTCCTTCTTTTCGTCATTTTACTCGATCATTTTATTTTTCTGCTTTCCTTTCCTTCTACCACGCACCGGAGAAGCAGCACCTTCGACTTCGCTGCTCGTTTCCGCGAGAATTATCGTCGCGAGAAGATCGGTTTTTCCGATCCAAAGCACCGCAAATGATTGGTACGACCGCGAGGATTCTCCCGTATTTCTTTTATTTTTCTTTCGGTTAAGGAAAAGTACAATTTGCGATTATTTTTCTTTCCTTTAACTCGGTGGAATTCCTCCGTGTTGCGGAGCAATACGAGCTACGAGTGCACGTACCGTCATGGCGTCGCGACGATAATTCCGTGGAAAACCGCGGTGTGTAAGAATGAACACGATGTAATGGAATTCGCGTAGTATAAAAGCTCTGAATTCCCGTGAAAGTGGGTTATGCAATCTTTTTTTATTTTTTTATATTTTTTTTTTTTTTGGTCGAGACGCGTGTTCCCAGGGTCGACGTTAGCTTCCTTTTTTCTCCGGGAATGGCAGATTAGTTTCTTTTCTCTATCGCGACGGCGCTCGAGATCTCTTGAACGTGCCGCCGTGTAGCTTCCGTTCCGCGCGTTTCCGTTGCCATCGATCGATTCGACGAAAGGAACGAACGCTGTTCTCGTTCGAACTTCTTTCTTTCCCGGAGGAGTAAAACGGCGAATCGAGGAACTTGAGCGCGTCGATAGTACGTAAAATTGCAACAACGAGTCTGCGGCGGCTTAATAGTTGATCATATTCGGTGTGATGTAAAAATATCGTGCGAAATGGTTACGAGGTGGCTGTGTATATGATCCAGCGAGAAACGTTTCACGGTACGTTTCGCGGAAGCGGAAGTGTGATCGATTGGCGGAAACACGGGCGAAACGAAGACGCGGCTAACGTCGATCCTGTATGTGCGGTGTGACTTTGAAAATCGTACAAAACACGGATCACAGTAAAATAATAGAGCATTCGTGCCCAATGTACAAACAATTAAATATATATATTATATATATATATCATATATAATATATATAGTATATATAGTTTTCTACCTAAAAATTTCGTCAACATGTTTTCTTTTTCTTTTTTTTTTTTCCTCCATTTCTTTCTTCGTCGCGCTAGGTTGTTGATTCACAATTTTTCCTTCGCTTCTTTTTTTCTTTCTGTCATTTCTTCCCTTCTATTTCGCCCTAATGTTTATCATAATGTTAATAATTATGATTAGGTGTCCCCGTAGTTTTAATGCCTATGCATCTTTATCGTGTATATATATTATATATATATGTATGACGCTTCATATATATATATAATATAATAAACTTCAACTTCTTAACCTAGATATTCATACCTATAGGTAATTTCAGTTTAAATTAGTTCCCCTATTCACATATTGTTTCGTCTATATCAATATGCCGGTGTATACAATAGTTCTATGTAATGTATCACTAGTCATATCCAATGTATGTATATAATATATATATATCTATATATATATATATATATGTATATCATAGAATAATATTTCTATGTGTGTATGTATGTACAACGCCTCAGTATCTCCTTTATCTATCGTTTATATAGTACAATCGCTCTCTTCCTCTCTTTTTTCATAATATATATATATATTTATATATATATATATATATTGCATTATATACTAAACTATTAAAATACTAGTATAAATATCTCTCGACATACAATATATATATTTTTTCATATATATATATATATGTATATATATATGTATTCATTTATTTATTTATTTATATATGTATAGTGTAGCGTGATTTTGGCGGAGCCGAAGAAATGGTTTCGAGTTTATCGATTATTTTTACTCTCTTTTCAGATCTTTTTTGTTTCTTCTCAAAACGATATATGTATGTATATATGTATATGTACATATATAATATATACGCAGCACGATGACATTTCAACGTCTCCGCGACGTTCACTTCTTTTCTTGCTACTTCGCTCTTTTCACCCCTTTCGCTTCCATCTTATCGTCTTCTCCCCTCACACACTCTCATTCGTTTTCTCTTTCTTTCTCTCTCTCTCTCATACTCACTTGCTCTCTGTCTGTTTATACAGTTATTGCTATTGGATTCATTGCATAGTAGGTTCCCCCGTGTGAACTGATATTACTCACTTGTTTATTTCTTTAGTCTATTTTTTTCTCTTTTTTTGTTTCACCCCGTCTGTCGTGTTGCTCCATTAACCATTTAACGTTCCGTTTTCCACTGCGTTCGTACGCGAGCGCAATTCTTCCGCGTTGCAGAAGAGAAGATGTCGAGCGACGCCCTTCGACTTCGGTTCGCCTCGTCCGGACATCAATCGCAAAGGAAAAGTATTTCCTTGTTTCGTCTCGAGTCCTCTTAGCCGTACGGAAGCCATACACGAAAATGTTGCCCGTAAAAAACGGAGAAAACTGAGTCGAAAAGAAGCACCACGGGAACAGATGACAGCTACGATTTTTACAAAATTCTCGCTCTACAGTTTTCACATTTTTCTCCGTCTCTGGGGGGCAGGATATTCCCTTTCGTACGGTTTCACGCTGTACCGTATGCTTTTTCTATTATACTGCGCTAGCTGAAGAACCATAAATGGTTACAGAAATATTTTCTTGTGAAACGAGTCGTTGAATATCGAACGAAAGTAGATACTCTGAAACGAAAGTGACGAGGGTTGCTTCCGATTGAACAATCAAAGGAATTATTCATTGACCCCGGTTGTATCATTTCCCTCAGGTTTTGGTGATCGTCGAGCACCAAATGTAAGTTAAAATCATTCGACTCTTTCAACCCTTCGTCTTATGCATCTTTTGCAGCTAATCCACTCTTTCGAGAGTAATTCGTCGCGAGATAAGTTTTACATTCATTTAAATTTCAGTATATTTTATCGTTGCTCGCGTTATTAAGAGAAAAATTCGTCTCGAAAGGTCCAAAGTGAGAGTTAGCCGTTTGCTATCGTGACGTTCTGTCAGATGATACAACGAGGATTATTAATTATACACAAATTATATACAATTTGCGTTTGTAATAATCCTCGATCGGAAAAATCGAAATTAAAAGTGAAAATTTGTTACGGGTGAAATCTTCCTTTATCCAATGGAAACTATTATTTCTGACACGAGTGTGACTTTTTTCCTTAATCCATTCGCTGCTACTAAAATACGGCTATTGCGCGCCTGGAATTTAATGTTTTCTCTTTTTGCTACAATGTGCTTTTATTTTAAGCAATAACAGGTATTCTAACATACAGTGCAATCCACTGCTTCGTTTAATCGTTTAATAAATTTTGTTGAAGCGCATAAAAAATAAAAGTACAATAGTAGATAATTGCATAGGTGCAACGTGTGCGCCAATAGCAGCGAATGTGTGAGAAGACAAAGAGCTAAAAAGGTTGCCAATAATAATTTCTTGACTTTGCTTTTAAATAAAACGTATCGCTACTTGTTTCGCAGTAAACATAATTTCTTATCCAGGTGCATGGAAAATGTATTTTTCTAGGTCATTTAGAAGAACTACCTTCCGGAAGGATCCTTAGGAAAATCCCGAAAACTGCGTCGCTTTATGTTACCGTATACTCTACGTCGACGGATTAAAAATGCTTCTTTTTCTTTTCTCTTTTCTTCCGCTTTTCTTCTTTCTTTTTTCCCCCGTTTTGTTTACGGTAACCTCTTTGATCGCGCGGGAAATTATGAGATGCGTTCCCTTGATTTTCGCGGAATTAAACTTTTAAACGTTGCCCGCTCCGTGTTTATTCGTCGCTCGAGTTTCAAAAGCGTAACGCAGTTTGCGGTATTAATTAATGTAATTCGCAGATATTAATGACGCGCTACTCGTGTTCGCGACGATTACCCTCGAATAATTAATCGAGTTCGAAAATAATGCCGCTGAAATTCATCGAACTGGTACACATAAGTTTCCATAGGAGCGGCAATAATTAAGAACAAATCCGCCACTGAAATAATCCTTTTTAAAAAAGTAGGATGGAGACCCAAGTAACAAAAAATTCCATCGACAGATTCCGCGATAGATTTTCATCTGCAGATTTCTGTGTATTACGAAAGGTTTCCGATAGCCATCAAACACAAAATATTAAAAAAGAAAATAAATAAAGAAAGAAAGAAAGAAAAACATACTTTGACGTGTTTCTAAAGCAAAGATAACCAGAGGTAGAATTTTATTCTATCGCAAATTTCAACAAATGATTATTTCGCTGGAATATCCTTTTTGAAAATTTAGATTCGTTGGAACTTTCTTTCGAAAATATTAATCCTGACGGAATATTCTTTCTAAAATTTTCGTTCCCTCGAAATCTCCCTTCTGAAGATTCTCTCGGAACTTTCGTCATAAAGTTTTTATTCCATTGAAAGCTCCTTTCTAAAATTTTTATTCTATCGAAACCTTCCTTCTAAAATTGTAATTCTATCGAATTTTAAAGTTCGGAAAAAATAAAACGGTTTGCTCGTTAAACAAAACGAATTAGTTACGAGAGAACACATCGGAAAATCACAAGAACACTCCCAATCGATGATTCATCGTGTCTCAAGCAATTTCTCCGAGCACCATAAGTGTTTCAATATCAACGATCAACAGCATAGCGAGGCGAACGCGGGCATCGAGAAAACGGCGATAAATTTCTTCGCCTTCAACTCTGATACACCGTTTCTCCCTTTCTCTTAATCAGTCTCTCGTTAAAGTCTAAAACACATCAAGAGTGTTGCAGTCGAAATTTATCGTCCTTTTCTCGATAAACCAGATTAGTCGTTGGATCTGTCGATCTCCTCTTCGAAAGAGCAAACAACTTGCTGTCGCGACGAATGAACGCTCTCTCTTCTGTCTTACAGCGATTGATCTCAGTTCGAGCAGCGTGTATCGTACGTTTTTTCATTTTTTTTTCTTTTTCTTTTAAATATTTTCCTTTCCTCGAAACTTAGTTACGTTAAACTTAGCCCCTAGTCTACTATTGTTCTGTCTCGCGCGCTTCTCTCCCCGTTTTAACAGCGATTATTAATCTGCCAGTGTCAGGGACAGAGATCCAGAGACGTCGGCTGTCTCCACGCTTAGCTCTAGGAACACAGTTACTTCACCAATGTGGATGCCAGTTTGCTTCACACCCGAAAATCTGATCGACTCGATCGAAGGAATCGTGTTAGATTGCTGCATAAATTTTGACCGCCAGAACACGTCTTCTAGAAAACCAGTTTCTAATATTTGCCTATGCGGATCCATGTGGACATTGCGTTACGTATCTCTTGCAAAAATCTTCGAATTTATAATTAAAAAGAAAGATTCGTCGTGTTTTTTGCGATCTCAAAATTATCGTTTCGTCGTGCTTGAGAGAACGGAAATCTGTCGATTTTGTAGTTGAGCGAGTGATAGTGAAAACATTTTATTCCTATTTTCTGTATGTTCTAGCAGCGTGGTTTTTAATCGACTTATACATACAGCGATATTACAACATCGTTATGTTTGTTATAACACCAATAGGTTATTTATATAAGCGAAGATATGGACAGAGAATTTATGTAGCAACCTAATAGGATTAAGGAAGTTGCGTGACTGATGTTTCGAGAACTGGCGAAAGAAATATTAGAACTATAGCGACCAGCTAATTTTATCCTGGCTATTTTTCGTATAAAGGATCAACGAAATATAATCTTTGCTATGTTTGCAGAAAAATTCAATTACTCTGAATATTTGGAAGGTAAAAGATCAAGAGTACTGTGTATACTTAAATTAATAAATATATGAGGTATTTAGAGCAAACATGCACTGGATTAACTTCAGTACCCAACAAACCGAGTACTTCGTTGTTTAAAATATTCGGCGTTTCAACTGATTTTCTCATATTAGTTGGATTTCGTAATAAATTAATGCACTAAAGAATAGTTATCATCATGTGTAAAAAGTAACAGTATAGTAAAATTCCATTTGTTTCTAATCGTTGGATGCTAAATAATACACCTAATAGCGATACTTTGATTCTCTGCGTTATCTATAATTTAAACAATTTTATTTAAATAATAGGAATTCATGTAACAAAAATTTCTTTCCAATAAATGGAATTCTCCTGTAATTAGTATTGACAAAGAATAATTTAAGGGGTCTGAAACGAGAATTGATTCAAGAGCAGTTATCGGTGGCTGAATCGTTTGAACCTATTCCACTGAATTGTTACAGTAAAATCAATCTATGCGAATGTAAAAAAACCGAGAGTATAAAATGCTGCATAATTAAAAAAATCAAGAGTATGCGTGTTCAGTATCTTAACGTAGCGAACCGATTAATAGAGGATGATGCAATTTATTTCGCTTGTCACTCTCTGATAGCTACGGGCTGGGGGGTAGTGTGCTAAATTTCAGGCGTAAGCCTGAGATACTCGTGAGAGCTTAGGCTCGTAACGGCAAGTGGTGACTGAATTAGAAGGATATAAATATGGAGTTGGGAAAATTGGACAGAAGTATTTCAATATAATCGACATTTGAAACGTTCGTTGCAAAAATTTCGAATCAAATATTACGACACGAAAAACGAATTAAAAGTTATAAAATTTCGAAGAATTCAAATTCAAATTGTATAATTTCTTAATGTGATATTTGGTACGTTGTCTTGCGGTTTTCGTGTTTAATTTATTAGGAAAATGTCCTCTGCTCTTGGATCTGATATAGGAAAAACTGTTTAATACGTTAACGTCGAAGGAATAACAGAGAAGAGCATCGAAACGTAAGAAGAATGGAGAAATAGAGTTTCAATGACTTGCATCGATGGTTAAATTGATTTGTAATTCTCGATTAGTTTTCGCGAAACTGAATTCGAGATAAAGGTATGTTTTCACGGTAAATGTTGAATGTTTCTACGGTATGTCATTAAACGAAGGCATATGGAAATTAAATGTAAATCAAATGAGGTTACTTTAATACGAACCTATGACGCGTTGTTTACAAAATTGATCAAAATTAGTATTGGGATGGTGGTTTTCAATTTTGTAATTAATGAATAACGAACCACTGTGCGGCAGAATTTTGAAACGTTGCCAAGACGTTTCCGGTTCTAGCAACTAGTTCTTGTAGTAGCTTTCCAATTCAATTTAGAAGATAGCATTAATTAACGTGTAATAAAACACGTTGGTAGAAGCGATGATATTTATTATGGAATGTATAATGATATTTCGCTTGATAAATTACACCGCGTCCCATCGTTATTAACATTTCAATTCGTATAATCGATGCGCATGAAAGTGATTAATTATATTCCTCAAAAAGCGTTAGCCATTAATTACGTTTATGAAGTCCTTTGTAAAGAGATAGGGGTACATGATTCTTTTCATCGAAAATAAACGCAAATTATTTAATCCATACGTTATTTAAGTTGGCAGTAGGAACCACAGCGATTATTTATCGATCGAAAAATCTACTACAACTGGTCCAATCGCAAAACTGCATTCATAGTTATATTTATGAATAGTGAAAGAAAAGAGATCAAAGAAGACAGAAGAAAGACTAAAGAATCTCTAAATGAGAAATTTCGAAAGCTTCTTCCCTTTTAAAAGACCATTTTCCATAACAAGATCTAATCTCTCCGCAGTGTATCCAGTCGTTCTCATCGTTGCTAATAACAACGTACGAGCAGTCGATATTTTCCCTAAACTTAAAAAAATTCCTTTAACTGTAATAGAAAAACGCGTAAATACTGAAAACGACTCGACGAACATAGCAGAGTTAAATCAAAAGAAATAAAAGCGATATAAAAAAAAAAAAGAAATAATCCAACCACCGATAAGTAGTCCACAGAACCAGTTCTGACCAAGAGACCAAATCTCGAAACAATTCAGAGGAAAAGAATGTTAGCCATCCGATGTCCGAGCCAGCAGTCAAATTCGCAACGAAATTACGAGCCGCGACGCGGAAACAAGAAGTTGCGACGCAGTCGCGACAATCGATGAAACGATTGGAGGCGAGCTGTCCTCTCGGGTGCGAGCATATATCATCCGGCCGTCGAGATTGCTCGATAATTTCAATTTCACGCGTTAAGCGTGCAAGCCCTCAGCCCCTGACCTGGTTTCGTTCGGCACCGTTCTGCGTACACGTACTCGCCTCGAACAATGCGGCGCCACTCGAAACGTACAAAAGGAGACGCGGAATCGGGGCGCCAACACGAGCGTGACCGCCCTTAGCTCGTCGAGAACGGGACGCCAGAAAGGGAATCGCGCTGCTACCAAGGAAAACAAAAGGAGGAGTCGCATCGATCACGAGAAAGTCGCCTCTCGAAACGCGAGCTCTGGCTCGTTCGAGGGCCCGTCCCGTCGTTGAGAAACAGCGACGTTTAGCCCTCGCGTTGCATCTCTGCAGCGTTTTGATAGTTGGAGAATTTTTTAATTGGCCGTTGAAACGAAATATCCGAGGAGATTGCTTCTTCTTTCGTTTCTTTTTTTGGTATTAAACGATCGCGTGGTTGAGAGATTTTGTATTCTATTTTTGCAGGATTTGGATAAAGTTCGAACGATTCTTTGTCTTTTTTTGCTTCTTCGGAGTATGAAAGCGAGACTGTGCCTCGTAAAACTCGGAGAGAAAAGTTGAGCGTCGATTTTGGATTCCTGCGTATCTTCGTTAATGTAGAAATGAACGTATGTTTCTTCTGAAAAGGATACGTTGTGTATAAGTGTAGTATACCGGATGACCAAGTGACGAGATATATTTAGAAGGTTGTACGAGTGTTTCTAATAAAAAATAGTATCTAAATGAGAACTAACTTTGACTTTCACAGCTACGTAAATCTATATATGTACTTCCTAAAACGAGCACCCTACGCTTCAAAAATATTGCTAATGTCTTCACGAAAAGTAAAAAACATTACACATATATAGCACCCTTTTCAATTACCTTATACCTTCGCAATAAATCTCCTCCGTTTCCTTCAGAACCAGCATCTTCTAAAAAAAAAGAAACAAAAAATCGAAAGGAAAGTACTCTTTCCTTTATTTTCAATTTCCAACGAAATATTCTCCCTTCATCTGTCATAAAATCCTCGACAACTTTCATTTAGAAAAACCCGCAACGCAAGCACGATGTAAAAATAAAGCAGGGAAAAAGACAAGCCTCTTTGAGATTTCGTTCAACTATCGACCAGGAGGATCATCTTTTTTCGTTGGCAGGGAAACGACTTTTCATCGTTAGGCGGACGATCGAAGGTCTGAAGAGGTGGATCGTTTTTCGCGGCAAACTGTCACGGATGGGAACGGGTTTTCGCGAGGAAAATCAGTTCGATCGGTTTATTCTCGAGCGGTCATCGTCGTGGACGCGTTTTTCATACGAACCATAACTGATATGGGAACAATCGGTTTACACGAATTTCAATATCGGCTCCGTGTAAACGCGCGACTCGCCGCCGGCGAGTACGTCGCAGAACGGCAAAGCGAAATCGTCTCGGTTCGCGCGATCGAAATCGTTCCTGAAAACCGCTTCTCGATTCCTGACACGCGCGATTGCGATCGACGATAAACGACCAGGTGAGTCTCGTGCAAAATGAAACGACGTAACGTGCAGCCGATTTAATTACCGGACAAACGCAACAAATGATGCCCGAATAATCTGAAAATGAATTTTTATTATCGAACACCGGTTGTCGATGAAAATCGGCTGTACGAACGAATGACGCGGCGCAACCTTTATCGCGGGACATTAATTTCCTTTCGTTGCGCGCAAAAATACCGAACCTTGGTAACTATGGTGGCTAACACCAGCGAGATTTGACACGATGATAAAATTCGCTGAATTCAATCGAAGTTTCACTGGTTTTCTAGGAAAAAGTGATCGCTCGCTTGGTTTAATTTGGTTTAATCCGGGGATACTATAACGGAGAACTCTATCTATTTTTGCTTCAAGTATTTTCTTTGAAACAATAGCTTTTTATATTTTCTGGCCACTCTTGCGTAATGATTGAATAATTAGCGATATTAGAGAATTTACAAGTTACCATTTTGTTTTTGTAATCGTTTGTCTAATAGGATAATTAGATGACTCGTAACTTCTTTTTATTTCTATCGTTTTATTTGTTTTATCGTGAAACTTTTCTTGCTATGCAAAAGAGTTTCTTCACTTTGGTAGGTTGTAGCTTGTAACTTGTAACAGTCCCCTGAGAATATTTTACTTCGATTGTGCGAGAGAATTCCAGTAATTGAAGAAAACTAATCAAAGGCAATCCAATAATTGAATAAATAAGTGAACTTAATCTCTGGTTATTGGTGAATTATCTGCGACGAAATACCGAAAAGTTATCGTAAGAAAATATCATTTGAAATAGAGAAGTTGAAATAATATTAGCCATAAGAATTCGTATCATAAAAGTTTCAAATATTACATTTAGTTACCAAGATTCAGCTGTTCAGATTAAAATTATTTCCATCGATAATCGAATGATTGAAATGATTATGGTTCTATTTTAACTGAACACAGTGGCCAGCGATATGTTACAGGTAAACATTACACTTCACAGCGAACACGTTTTAAATGAGATTTTCGTTTCCATTCTTCCCTTCACTTTGCCAGATTTTTTGCAAAAAAAGTATAACACGAAATAAAGTACGTCATTCGAAAATCGAGTTATTACTCTCACGAAATATCTATACATTTCAAAAAGATGGTAATTTATCCCTTCTACGATCTTCGGACTTTTATGTTCCAGTTTCCTTCTCGTTTGTTTCAACAGTAACAAAAAAAAAAAAAAAAGAAAAAAAGACTATTAGCGTTTCAAGGAAAAATTACAAGTTAAAAATGTTTCTTTCGTAGTAATTTCTTGCCGATTCAAATGAACCGAAGAACGTAGCAATGCCAAATCACCATTATCAACTCGTCAACAGCCACTGCATTAATTATCCAAAATAGAACCACGAAAATCAGTACGATCAAATTGATAAACCATTTTAAAATTCCCATATATCGACAAACATTTACGAATTTATTCGCATAAAAATCGTCAACCCCACTCTTCGTCTTATAAACTCATTTTTATTAACATTTCACAACGTACTGAAATCTCAAAAGACAACAAAACGATGTATTCCAAAGCTCACCATAGCTTACATCGTAAAAATATCGTGCATCGTCATTTCGGTCACACAAAACGATCGCGATCGCGATCCCGCGAAACGCGTGGCCTTGTGCACGCGTGCACGAATTTTCCAATGGCCTCGGTGTATCCTCTAAACACGCCTCTACGTGTGTAATCGTAACTCTATATGCTTCGCTTATGCGTTTGCAATAATGTACTATACGTAAGTATGCTTATGCCACTTATTTCCTGCCTGTCTCCTCGTGTACGTGTTATTCGCGCGCGCGCGCGTGTATGTTTGTTGTGTGTGTGTGTGTGTGTATGCGCGTGTACACGTACACGTACGAACGTGCACACTTGCGCTTGCACGCGCGTCTTCTACAGACGCGTGTATACGTATGATCGCATGTGTCTTTTTTTTTCTTCTTCCACTCGTTTTTCCCGTTAATCATTAAAGCCTACTTTATGTTACAGTCGGTCGAGTGCGCCGGCAATCGTCAAAGTGTTTTCTTTTTTCCTTCCTCTTTCTCCCTCTTTCCTTTTATTCCGTCTCTCTTTCTGCCTCTAGTCACGTTACGCCACGTTCGACGATTAATCGAGTCCGAGAAAAGCGAGAAAAGAAAAGCGTCCGAGTTTCCCGGAGTTCCAAACCGATCGACAAACACTCGTGCATTTCGCAGACGAGCACGAGAAAATCATGCTTCGCGCGCCTTTTTGTTTTTTCAAAAGGATCGTTGCTTCTCGAAATGGAGCTGTGATTTTGAGATGCGATATTTGATGGTCGTTCGAAAAACAGAAGCTAGTGGTGGAATTTTTTTCTACGATATCGTCGACATGGAACGTTTAAAAGTATATTCTCTGATCGCCTTCTCGAAAATTGATTTTTTGGAAAGGTCAATTATTAATAAGTAGCTCGAGTCACTGGCTTTTACGTTAGTAAACTATATCGAGTTATACGATATTATTGGAATAATTAAGTCGTTGAAGTAATTTTTTATTAAGTTAAGAAATTCTATAAGATGAGAAATTAATTTATGAATTGGTATCCTATGGAACATTGACAGTTTATGATGCTTGTTAAAAGTAGAGGTTTCTTCGAGAAAACGTGTATAACGTATACGTAGTAAACGCGTATTTTTCTTTTTCGTATTGTAGTAAAATGAATAAATTTCACATGATTGATGTGTCCTTATGATGGTTACACGCTGCAGCGTGAGTTTTCAAACTATTTTTGTGACACTACAGGAAACAGAAAATTTTATGCTATTTTGAATTGATTTAAATTGAGATTATTCCGCACCTTCTGACCAACTGAAAATACTCGTTTGTATTTTCCTTCGATAGTTAAATTGATATTCATTATTCACGATTTCTATATTTACTACACAATAAAATTTTATTTTCCTCTTAAAGAACTGCTAATATCCGCGAAAGGAACGTCAATTTAAAATTACTTCACTTGCAAACGAAATAACAAAATTAAAAATATCTGATGTAGAAATATTAAAATTCAACGATGCCTTGCGGATTTCCTTTCTCGATTAACGATATAATAATATCGTAACCATAAAACAGTTGATCTTAAATCAATGAGAGATAAAAATTTGTTTTATCCTGTACACTACAAGTCTTGTTTCCATCTTTCTTTCACACTTCGTAAAACAATTTTCCTCTCAGATTAAAAAAAAGTTTATGCAGAGAATTAATAATATACAAGTTTAGAATAATTTTCCAAATATGCGTTGGAACTAGGAAAAATTCGATCCTAAAACGGCTAATAATATCCTATTTGATGCAGAGCTAAGAAATTGAACGAGCGTAGAATTGCGCCGGATAACATTTATCGGGCCCTGGGTTACCGATATGGCGGAGGAAACATGAAAGTCGTGGAAAACGAGTGTCGCGAAGTTCAACATAAAAATTTGCGGTCGCTAGTGGAAAAAAATAATTCGCCATATCCGCAATATTTCTATATGCGCCATTCGCGAGACGAGTAATCGGCAATGCGTGTCAGTGGCAGTCAACCATATCTTTGTAATATATTCACAAATTTTCCACGAGTCAACTTATCACTGGATCTATTAAATCGGTGAAAATGGTAGATATCAAATTTTCGGATTTTCCAATTACTAAAACCAAGACATTTTTTATAATATTAACGTTTACTTTCATCGAGACAAAGATCAGTCATGTTGAAGGTGTTTAAATATTTGTTAAAGATCGATAGTTCTAGTGTTAAATGCGAATAGTGTTGTTCTCGAGTTGTGTATCTAGAATACGCTGAAAATCTGTAATACGTCGAACGTTGCTCGACTTCGTTGCAAATAAAAACCAAATTCTCTCACAGTACTAGGCTGTGCGTCTGTCGGAAAATTAATAATTAATGACGATAGTGGTGTCGTAATACTGAAAGGAAAATGACTGTGCGTGATTTAATATTTTATTTCTTCTCTGTTTCTTATTTCTTCTTTGCGGAAACTGACGTAACACGCATAAAGAATTCAATTAAGTCAAAAAATTATACACGCATCTTAATTTGTCATTGATGAGGCTATTTTTTTTTTTTTTTTTTAATGAATATTTATTTTTGCCGAGAAAAATTAAATAAGTCCACAGTGGAGAGTAAAAGTTGTTGAAATTGAACTTTTCCGAAAGAGAAAGTCGACGACGAGCTTTTTCGATTCCAGAATTGTTACGTACTAATATTTTAAATTACCACGAATTAGCTTGAGATAAATTTAATTCGCTTCAATTGAAACTTAATTTAACTTCGAAGTAACTTAAAATTAATACAGACTATGCTCCTTGCATTAATAAGTTAATAAATAAATAATAAGTTAAGTTAATTTTTCTTTCCAAATCGTCGCACAAATCACACAAATCTATAATCAAAAATTGTAGTTTAACGACTAATGTTGATAAAGAAATATTTTACGTAATAACATAAATCAGTCTTGATATTATTATGCAAGAAATAAAAACTAAAAGTCGGAAAGAAATAGTCAAATATAGTCAAATATAGTTCAAATACAGATACAAAATTTGGAATATTGTCGTATCGCTTGCCAATCTCATTTATTTACGCCTTCAAATATTTACCACTGAACAAACGACGAAACGATTTCAAAGAACGTTATTATCGACTCTAAAAAGAGGGGAAGAAAGGAGATCGTAATTGAGCAGATAGTTTCTATTACCAAAAGGAAAATGTACGTGGATTCATTGATGAGGTAAAAAGAAGTCTATCGTTCGTCGTATCTGCAATTTGACCTGTCAAGCTACGCACCAGTTTGCTAATTAAGAATTCATCGAGTAGATGGAACGAGCGATCTAAACGCAAAAAGTACAGTAGTTCGGTACGAATGACATCGTAATGATCCTCCAATTCGAATAAATAGTTTTCGTTTCATCCTTTTCTCTATTTTTGTCTTCTTCATCGATAAATGAAAATGAAAAAATTTCTTTCGTTTAGAAATCTATGATCTCGAGTGGCCTTTAAACCTTAGTTCAGGAAAATATTTAAACACTTATAGAAACTTTTTGTGAATATATTACGTGTATTACACAAAACATTTTGAAATTGTAAATTCTGATAAGATGCGAGTATCGGGGAGTGTCTGTACGGTCGATTATTCCGGTTATTCGTTATTAAATTGCAAATTTCTATGCGAATTTATGTGTTTATGAGCGTGATTAAATAAGTAGAATTCAGATACAGAAATTCAGATACAAAAAATACTCTTGTTTGGATATTCTATGTATCTTTGCACGTCGTACGAATTCTCTGCTTTTTACATAAGTGCGTAAAAACCCGCGATCTATTCGTTAGAAATTTGTAAGAAACAAGTTGCAACTACCTTTTAAACTATTCTGTTTTTTTCTTGTTGACGTAATTTTTCATTAAATCGTGTAAGTGGAAATAAACTCTTATCGAAATTTCAAACGGTTCAGAAAATATATATTTGTGGGACCATTTTTATCGTTAATTATACGTTTGAGACATTCGTTAATCATACCGTATATCGTTCTTTTTTTTCTAACTGCGTATTTCCAGACACGAAAATAACGAAATTTCAAAAAGTTTCATACGACAGATACGATATAGTTCTAAAAATTTTCTGTAATAAGTGTTCAAATAGCTTCACGAATATCTTTCAAATGTGAGTTTGTCGTTTGGAAAGTATCCATTCGATTTTTCTAATGTTTGTTTCGTGACGATTTATTGCTTTTTTCAATTCTGCAGCTTATTCCTTTTTGCTTCTTCTGTTCATCGTATTGATTCCCGCGATATCTCACGCGATGTATCAATCGCCAACTACGCTATTACGTCCGTCAAACGAATTGTAATACTTGTGTTAAACAAGATTTATCGGAACGATACGCAGAACTAATCCGGACGATCAACTATCCGGTTATAGTTGATGTACTATTCACACGAACGATTTATAGACGATGGAGCGTAAAGACAAGTCATATATTGTTTCGATCGCAAATAAAAGATAGTAATAAACTGAAATTGGATAAGTTTAAACGTAATAAGGCGTTTAACTGTGTTCAAGATTTTCTTTTTTAAACGGAAACAGCCTACCTTACCAATCCGACAGAAATAGATTCTTTCTCATCGTCTCTTTCTAAGTAAGACGCTCGACAAATAAATACCTTGAAACGCATCTCTGATTTCTTCGTTATTGTACTACTTTTAAAAACACGCTAATGTTTTATAATTAAACAGAAAGCAGTTTGAACTAATTTTATTTTTAAACTTAGGGATATTACGCGCAAAATGGAGGGAAGAACCAAACACGAATGAAATTATAATAGAACGATGCAAACGATGCATTTTTTTCAATCTGCTCTTCGATTAATAGCACTGCGTGGCTGAATGCAAAACTAACAGCTTCTATATTTTGCATAACATTTTAAGATTCGAATATAATTAATCATTTCTAGTATTACGTTAACCAGCAGTATAACATCGACGTACGATTTTTATCTAACCAAGATATACCGGTCTAAATTAAGCTTCGAATCATCGACGTTAGCACCACGCGTAGTTTTCTAAGCCAGCCTATTAAAAATATGAGACGTTAACTACTGTTTAATTGTGCCCAACGCAGCTTGACTTCGACGATCAGACGAGAATCGCGGCGTTAACAGAAACGAACATTCGAATAAATCTATAGTTATTATTAAATTGATCCGTACTAAATTAATTAACGCGTAATTAATTCTAGAAACGACAAGGAACGGTAGGAAAGAGGAATGGCAAGGTTCGAAATAAGAGAAAATAAATGACGATTCAAATGTACACAACGAACAAAGATATGTCGTGTTTGAAAATAGGCATTCGTATATTTTAATAACGTATGTATAAGTAAACGTAATAGTATATCGTAAATAATAATAATAATAATAATAATAATAATAATAATAATAATAATTAATAATAATAATAATAATAATTAATAGTAATAATAATATAATAATAATAATATTGTTAAAATAACAAAATAAATTCTAAGTAACATAACTATACCGCTTAAGGATGATGAAAAATCAATAATATAGTTCTAATTAAAAGAGAAACAAAGCACCGTCATCACATCGGGGTGGCTTCGGTTCGAGACACGTACCAAACGCGTTACCCCCAAGGAACTTTAGTCCGGAAAAAAACATTAATTAATCGCGTTAATCGTTTTATAGGTTTCGCATGTATGCCTGTGTATTGTACGTATATATATTCATATATATACACACACATATGTACGTATATTTATGTGTATATTGATATATAGATATATACGTATACACGTCTAGAATAGGTACCTAAATAATTATTATCGTACATGCAACGCCCTTGTTCTCACTCCTGTCTCTCCCCTAACCCTATAATTAAATCAATCTTTCTCATCAAGTATACACGCAGGATCGTTCCGCGCAAAAATCCTCTCTTTTCTTT
Organism: Bombus impatiens; assembly: GCF_000188095.3. NCBI lineage: Eukaryota > Metazoa > Arthropoda > Insecta > Hymenoptera > Apidae > Bombus > Bombus impatiens. Next base: position 421,095 of record NT_176483.1, read on the forward strand.
TTTTTTTTTTCGACGTTTTCTTCGTTACGTTATTTTCCACGCACACACCTACGCACATACGGACACACACGCACTTCATACACGTCGTATCCACGTATCCTGGCCCACCCACACACTGGAACACGCGCGTCACATCCGGTCGGTACTAATAAAATCCTATTAACGTCTTGTACTTCGTAAAAAGTGCTTGCCAATTACGCGTCCTCGTGTTGTATCTTTCGTAGTTAATCCGTGTACATACGTCTATAAATATATATATATATATATTGTATTATTATAGCTTTCCTTCGTTTAGTATACGCGTACTATTATATCGTGTATAATAAGTATGTGTGTATTTTATATATTTCTTATATGTATATATATATATATGTATATATTATGTGTTTTCCGTTTTCCGTATGTTCAATGTAATTTGTGTTTCTCGTATGCATCTTGTCGGAACAACCACGACACGGATATCTAAAACTCTTTGTAACTCTTTTAATACTGTCAATACCATCCGCTAAATGATAATTAAGGGAAATCAGCACGAGAAATGATAGAATTACGGTGGTCGCCTACACGACCCTCCGATATTCTCATCTTTGCACGTTCGTCGATTGCCTGTTTAATATACGACTAAAAGCGGCACGGCAATTAAACCGATTCTTCTCTCGATTAATTTTTCCATTAAATATCCGATTTTACATCCGATATACGTATTATATACCTGATAAATCTAGTAAAGATAATAACCACCGATTTCTCTCGATAATTCTCTAACGCGTAACATTCTCCGCAATTACATTACTAATATATAGAAATCAGCAAATCGGCAAACTCTCTCGATAATCATATTTCTAACAAACACCAACGAAACAATTTTTTCAACGGTTTTTCAAGAGAATTCGTAACTTCTCCCTTATCAGATCGACTGTTGAAATGGTTAATCCATTGAAAAGGACGATCACCGACCAGTCGAAACGAAACGAACCGGACGAGATTCGATTGGTAAGCGTCCAGCAAAGTCGATTTCCGCTGGCTACGATCGTTTTAACGCGCGTTCGCAAAAAAAAAAAAAAAAAAAAAAAAAAAAAAAGGGAAGAAAGAAATCAGCAAATCGGCAAACTCTCTCGATAATCATATTTCTAACAAACACCAACGAAACAATTTTTTCAACGGTTTTTCAAGAGAATTCGTAACTTCTCCCTTATCAGATCGACTGTTGAAATGGTTAATCCATTGAAAAGGACGATCACCGACCAGTCGAAACGAAACGAACCGGACGAGATTCGATTGGTAAGCGTCCAGCAAAGTCGATTTCCGCTGGCTACGATCGTTTTAACGCGCGTTCGCAAAAAAAAAAAAAAAAAATAGAAAAAAAAAGGGAAGAATATAGAGAATAGAGAGTCCACCCCGTTAACAAACGGTAAGCTGCCTTCAACAGGAACTCTAATTAGGAATTAAATCTAATCGGATATGTGTATGTGTGTATTCCAACGTGACACCCCCTGGCAAGAGATACGGGCGAGATATGCTACGGCGTTACCTTCTATTTACAAATCGATCCTAATACAATTTCTACGCTAGAAAACGCTACGAAAGTACAAGTGAAGAATCTTCGCCAAACGTACTGATCAGTGTTACGCGAGGTAAACTTAACTTAATAATGTGTCACAACGTTCGTGGACGGAAAGGGTTCGTGTCCCCCCTCGCACATCTTTTTATTTTACAGAAAAGATCGTGGAACGAGAGTTTGAAAAATTATGAATAAGCCGTCGTCGAAGATCTACTCTTCGCCTTTCCATACATTGAGCCAAGAAATGATCAACTTGGGAGATGTTACATTTTCTTCGTGATTTATGTTCTTATCACCGTTCGAAGGGTTGTTCGATATTAAATACATCAAGAGAATAGTACACGATCAATTTTTAAACACAGGTTGTTTGCAGATCTATAAAATGTTTTAACATGTTCGATTCGATAGCGATTAATTTGGCAAATAGATCTTCTAACTTTTCGATTGTTTATATTTTCGCCATTTCGAGGATCGTTGGCTGTTAAGAAGTATTTAAAAAAAGTTAAAAGATCGTTCGCCATTATTCTGACAAAATGTTCAAACGTCAGGAATAAATCGTCGGTAGTTTTAGTCAAATTCCTTTAACTAAAACGCAATAAAAATACTAGAAAAAAGTGAATCACACAAAAACCAATTCGATCCTATAAAGACGAACTTTCAATCGTCAATATTAAAATCCAATTAATCGATATTATGACGAAAGCAAGGGAACTTTAATATCAAAAATAAACATCGATAGATTCGAAATTTAATATCGATGATCTTAAGTATATCGACGGACAGGACTCGTTATGTAGGTGCAAAGGTATTGGCTAGGTGTGAGAATATTTGTCAAAAATTATACGTTTATAATATCATCGATGAAGGGGATGTGCGAGGGGAAGAGTTAAAGTAAGATAAAACGAAGAAGGACGAAACGCGCCTAGACAAATGTTAAACAGCTACGTTTCAGGCTCCGCGTCGGATTTTGGACATCTCGAACGTTCACTTACGCGCTATCTACAAACGATAGGACGTTTACATTTAGTTACGCTATTAAGTACGATCTATCGCCTATATATTATATACAATTGAGTTAGAACGAGTCTTTAGGAACTTCAAAACAGAAACTCGAGAGCTACTTCGCCGAACTAAGAGCTAAGGGATTCCAAGATCTTTAGGAGCCGAATCGAAGCTTTCCCCTCTTCTTTAAGTGTCCAGTCTTGCATCTTAAAGAACCACAACGAAAAATTTCTTACTTCCATTCGCAAAAATAATAATCGACCCTTGTTCAAGGTTTCTATGTAAGGATAATCAAACAAAGTAATAATAAAATAAACGTAATAATAATAAAAGCAACGTGCTTCGTCGCCTATCTAGAGAATTCGTTCCCCAAGATGCAACATAACTTATACGCAAGTATAATAGAATACGGATATTTATGCGTTTATAGAAAATTTAAGTAAAATAAGACGTAATACGCAGAAATATATGAAATATTCGAAGTAAGATATTCGTTAGGATATTCGATAAGCGAAACGAAACATTATATGGATCCTACCTTTTTTTTTTTCGTCGTATTTATAAAAATATCGTTTTGCACAAACATCCATAGTCTATCTATGATATGATATAACCTATAATATACAGCATCGATCAGAGTTGCGTTTCCTTTCTTCTTTCTTTCTTTTTTCTTTTTTTTTCTTTTCTTTTTTTCACCTTTTCAGTATTTTTGGCGAACGATTATTAAACTAAACATTAACAAGAGGATCTAAGTATCTAGGTGAAATACTTATATCGCTTACGTTCATTTTCTATTATCGTATATACATATAGAGGGACCGGTGTACGATAGAATTCGAGGCACGTGCAGTTTTCACGACGATGACGAAGATGAGATCGAAAATCGAATGGTCTTCGCGAGGTTCGCGGTTAGAATTCGTTCTCGTACCGCATATCGCTTCTATTCCGTTTCGCGAGTCTCGAAGACAAAGAGGTTGAAAGGGGTGGCGTTGCGTCTCGGCGAAAACGTGGACGTTCGTGTCAAAAATGCTCGGATAATAATATAATAAATTATTGTTTAAATAAAAGAGTAATAGGAAATACAAGTAGAAATATTCGATTTTCAGAATAATAAATGCCCCTCGACGAAACAAACGAAAATTAAACGTAGATAACATAGTTACTGAAGGGAAATATAGAGATACGTACGTGGAAAATAAGGAAAACTATAACCGACGACGGGTGAGTGTCGTAAAAATTTCTAGATTTTTAACAACGTTCGATAAATTGCTCGAATAATTTATCAAATTATATTGCACATTTTTTGAAGTATAAATTATAGAGCTTGAAAAGCTTGCTTGTCGATATTTCAACGATTTAACTTCTAAAATATTCGTAATCGAAGAAAAAAATTCTCTGATTAACCTCTAAATACGCTAAACAAATTGGTAGAGGTTATATATACTTGGTTTAAGAAAACGATTATCTCTAGAAAAAATCATCCTAGTTTTACGTAAATCTAAATAATTTTTGTACTATAATAATTCGTTTTAATTTCTCACTTTCAAATAGTAGAAACAACAAATTAGGAACGAAGCGAAGAGAAAGATTTCAAATTTGCGTAGTTATCTCTTTCCTATTCACTCGATTAAAACGACTTTTAAGATTCTTTCTGTCGTTGTTTGTTCCTCAGAGCTTCTATACTTGCGCGCTTATTTTCCACTATCCTTAAATCGAATCATTAATTAGTCCAAATGTATAGAACCAATGCCTATAGTTTTAAGTATAATTATTTCCATCGAATCTTCTCGACAATTAACAAGAAAATATTTAGAAACCTACTGTCGAGCCTCCAAACCTTTTCGAATAAATATAACTACCCTTTTCCAGTTTAAATGTCCTATCTACGACGTCGAAACAGAAGAAAACCGAAGTTCTATCATTTAAAAAAAAAAAAAGAAAAAAAAAACACGAAGAACTTCAAGTATTTCAACATACGCAAATGTATTTCAAAAGTTGTTACAACTCAAAATAATTCAATTCCGCGTTAGAAGAGCGTAAAAATCGTCCAACTAGAATATCAAGGGCTAAGAATGAAAGATTACGAAGATAATATTTGTCCACCACTTCGTAGAGTCTGTTCCCCGCGTCAATATTATGCGTTTAGAAAGTAATTGGTTTCTATGTTTCCAAACAATTGTTCGCTTTTCCTGAAAGTTTGAGTCGTGTGTCTCTTACGAAGTGCATGCGCGATATTTTGAAAAATGAAACGATACCAGATACGACGTATTAGCTACTGGCGACATGCAAATACGAATACCTCCCCGAAAATTCGTACCTATCGAACCAAATACAGGAAATTGCGCTCCCTAAACCAAACACAGAAGATCTTCCGATTGAGAAGACGAGAACGTCAAATGGATCGATTAGCAAGAAAAAGAAAAAGAAAAAAAAAGAATAAACAAAGCAAATAATAATCCAGAGGAAAATTCTGGACGAATTCTTTGACAGACTTGGTCCGATAAAATTGAGAAAGCTGTTCACGCGATGGGATCTTAATGGTCGCGAGAGTGCGGAAGTCGAGGCCGCGATCAGTCGATTCGGTGCACGCGGCAACCATCGGGATGACCTAAAACCTACGTTAATTGGAACTTTACTAATTGATTGTACTCTACGTCAGCGGTGCGCGGCGTTCATTAATTCTCTTCTCGATTGCACTTTACTGGGCGATCGTTGTTCCGCGTTTCGCGGCGTAATTGCGACCTCGAACGTGTCCGTGCACCCATCAAGGGAAAACTGGCGCCCTGTGCGTGCGTGTAAATAGGACGACGTCGACGACGACAAAGATGGCGTTCGAATTACGCCAGCAGTTAGCGACAGCCAGATCCTTGAAATCGTTCAGCGTCAGCGATCAGGGTTCGAACACGGATTAAAAGATCGTTTTCTCCTCGCGATACAATTAACGGCTCTTCGATACCGAACAGATTAGTCTTCTCTTTCACCTGGCTTCACCTCGTGCTCGTCCCTGCTCCAATGGCCACGATGATTATCCGGAATCGTGGCCCGCGATCGTTCTCCGTAAATTGGTAATTGAGTCGAGGAGACGATACGTCGCGTCGCGTCGTCGAGAATCACCAACGCGTGAAAATGAAACGCGCCGCGATAAACGAACGAGAGAGTGGCCCTCTTAGGGAAAACGTGGAAAACGATCGGTCGTTTCTGTTTTTTTTTTTCTTCTTTTTACATGGACGTTTGTGTGTGTTTGTGTGTATGTGTGCGTGCGTAGAAGTACATATGGAAGTTTCCGCTATCTTTCTTTCTTTCATTCGGAGAATCGCAATTAACGAGGTATAATTCTTCGCGCGATAGGATGTTGAAAATGCATAACGCTCGAGAAGCTGGGTACTCTTGGTCGACAAACAGACTGTTTTTTAATATGTAGAATCTTTGCAATTGATTTGGTATTGGGTTAACGCGTATGAAATGTAGATTTTCTAAAGTTCGAATCTGATGGATCGTGATCGATTACACGCGTATAACTATATTGTATTAATTGCAAAAATTGTTGGATAGATAATCGTTATATATCTGGAACAACGAACTGGTTGATGTTTGGATAAAAGTATTCGAACGTTTAAAAGTTACTCGGACCAAATGTATGATATTTCGAAGAAACTATCTCCGATTAGAGATTTATTTGGAAAATACGTTTCGTACGCGCTAATTTTCCTCGAGTCCGTTAATGGAGTTACTCGACAGTTATTAATACCATCAAGCAGTTTTTATCACGTTTATCAGATATTTTAACATGCATGCATATAAACGGCGTTTTGATCGATTACTTACTGAATGATTCAATAAATAATAACAGATATCCAATCTAATTACCGTTTCCAATTTATGACGTAGAAATTATTGAATTAATTTGCAAAACTACGTTCATGCTCGTCAGCATGTTTATCTGTTTGCAATTGCTAAAATTATATCGATATAATTAATCAGTAATTAATAGCAGGACAAAAATACATAATTCCATTGAACAAGAGTACCGAACGTTCCGCAATGAGGTAACCAAAAGATAATATTCAACGCATCTCTGCTCCCAAATTTACACAAAATTATACGCAGGACATGTACATACACTAACAACGTGCCTATGTTATCAAGAGATCTAAAAAGTAGCTATACAAATCTAAATAATCATACGTTTAAATTAAAGAGATATCGTGTGATGAAATTTTCATGTGGAAAAAGAAGATTTTATGGCTGTTTCGCGCAAAAAGAAACGAAAATATACGGTCATGAATTTTACATCGAACAGCAAGTAAATTTGTATTCTAGAACTTGCGCTCTTTAATTTTTGAAACAGCTATCTAAATTTATGGGAAAATGTAATGTCCGTGGTATCGTAAAATACGTCTGATCACAGGCGATCCGTTTCCCCTTGCGCTTACAATGTCCTCCCTTTCTTTGCGTTCCGCATGCACAGGACAATTACCCTTCCCTACTTTGCGTACGTCATTCCAACAATTGTTCCACGTAAAAGTTGCACGGTCAGATGTGCAAACCTACCGGCAATTTCATCTAAATTCTCAACTGCTATCTGTACTTTTTACTCTTACGTCTCCTTAAGTGCAAATTATTCTTTCTACGCGCTAACGATTTTCTTACACCGCATACGCATTCGTGACAATTTATGGCCACGCTTAACGAATGACTTCGTATAAGTGACAGGAACAAATAAAGTTTTAACGACGGCGAAGGAAACTCTTTGGTACTCGTTACATAATATTAGACTCTTGAGAAAGTTACGCGTAAAAAAGAGTTCATTTTTTTTTTTTTTTTTAATGGGCTCGATTGAAAAGAACTATAACTTAAGAAATCACGGCTTTTAGAATAACTAGGAAATTTACAGTCAGCTAAGCTTCGCTAGATGATTCATGTTTGAAATAGAATTCCGAATGAATATCGACTTAAAAAACGATAATGTTATCCGGAAAAATAATTCTCTGGAAATCTTGACGAACTTCGGTCAAACAAAATACAAAAATCATTACATACGCCGTCAAATATCTGCAAATTTCATCGAATTCATCCATGTTTGATCATCAGAAATGTTCAACACCAAAATTTACTAAATATCTATCGGTATGTAATTATAAAATATTCCACTATTATATTCAACTATTAAATATTCCAAATTTCCACCTAATGTCTTTCGGTATTTTTATCGCTACCGTCGATAGAGATTTTTAAGCGTAGAAAATTCAGTTAACTTGTTCACTGCCACATCGTCCACATTTGTGTAACGAACAAATTTTTGTACAGGTTTCGTCGTCGAATTTACCTTCCGCGAACAATTTCGAAAATACGTTTCTTTCCTCGTGGGTCAACGATGGCTCGTAATAATCAGCGGAAATAGAACTTTCATTGCTCAAACAAAAATACCCCTTGCTATATTATTCAAATGAAGTTTTCACGTGTAAATGGAGCGATCTAAAACGAAGTGTCACAAATCTGACAGAGATTCGGTAGTAGCGTTATTTTTCTCCAGTCGAAGATATCTATTTTTAAGAATTCAACGTTTCGCTAATAATAGCTTAGAAACTTACTATTTTCTAATTAAAAGAGACATTAATCCTCGATTATTAATCATTAGATCGTAGATCGTAGGTGATTCGCTTGACTTTTAATCTTTCATAATTTTAGATATAATTCTATGTATCTACGATATAAGATATGGAATTTAAGTAAAAATTAAAATCACGTGGTTCAACTGAAATATAATTTAAATCGCTCTGTGCCAATGGTCATTAATCTGAGAATACAGTGACTACGAGAACTATTTGCAAATCATTGTATATATCACAGCATTTGCAAACTAATTAATTAAGTCCACGTATACTAAATTTCGTATCACTTAGCGTATCATTTTCATATTATTACAAAATTTGGATACTACGACAATGAAATTTACATAAAACAGAGTATAGAAACCTGGTGTACCAAATATAAAACTTGATAAAGAAAAGTTTCACTGGAAAATAAGGATACGAGCAAATACTCTTTTGTAGCCACTATATATCATATACTTGAGACATGAAATTTCAATTAACATTAAATAGGCAAAAAACGAACGAAACCCAGCCCAAACCAAATCCAAATCGTTCCAAGATCACCTACGATCTAATCACGCCGAATTAACGATTAAATGTAATAAAATCGAAAAACAAGGTTACCATTTTACCACTTATATCGATCAAAACTGCACATTAATACATACGTCTGTTTTATCAAATTGCAAATTCGTGTGACTCGCACACTCGAAATTAGTCAGCTAGCCTCTAACAAGTGTTGACTGCAAAATTCGTAATTTCCACCATTCAACGTGACAACCCCTAGCGGTATCGCGAGCGAGGGAAAAATTCGCGACGCGGTTCGCACGCAAAATTGAGCGTCACTGTCCAATTTACGATTTATCTGTCGTGACGTGCACGCTGTACATACATGCATGCATGCATGCTCGCTCGGTGGCTCGCGAGCGCGATAACGCAGCGCGCAGTTGGGTCGATGCATTATGCAGTTTTCCGTGCGTTCATTATATTTTTAGACCTTTACGATTGCAAGGTTACGCTCGTAACGGCCGGCTCTTCTCGTTAATTGCGATTTTTCCGCGGCAATCGCCCGCTAACCGGATAAGGATTCCGCTCCTACGAAACGTTCGCCTCGCATCGTACAGACCAATTTCTCTCTCTCTCTCTCTCTTTTTTCCTTTTTCGCGTTCTCTTTCGCTCGCGATCGTTTCGCAAGATTGAACGACTCTGTTCTTCGTTGGCAATATCGATCGTTTTCTGACTTTTCTCGTTCGACGTTTGTCGAATTTTTCTCCCATATCGAGAAACTCATTGACTGATCTTTTGGGGAATTTTTTTCTTTTTTTTTTTTTAATTATTACAGAATCGAGTTCGTCGAAGTTGTTTAACTTCTGGCTTGTTTGTTCGAGCTTCTGTTTGATCGAAGCTTCTTTCTTTGTTACTATTAAAATTGGAGTTTGCGTTAGTTACTGCGTATCACGAAGAAGAAGGAAGCTTCTTGAAATTGTTTTTCGATTTTGCGAACTACGATTTTTACAGAAACATTTTTGAAATAAGGAACGAGAAGCCTATTATCGATGGAAAAATACTTGATCGTTGGAACGAACGAAGAGATCGTAATGAAGTAATACGGAATTAATATACAAAGTGTCTTGTAAGATTTTTGTATGATTCTTTACAGAAACGTGAGCGTAAAACGAAGAAACTTCGTTTAAATGAATCACGGTTCTTTGAAAAAGTCGATTTTACTTCTGAATAATGACTTGGAATTGGACATCCCTTGTCATCTAACGGAGCACAACCCAAATAGGAAATGTAGATAGAAAATACCAAAACGAAGGCTTAGGTTTAGCGCTAGAAATATCACTTGGATAGTTTTGCCCAATTGAGATATTGTTTTCACGCGAAAAGTTACTATTACGATTCATAAATACGTTTATCCGTAAGTCTTTAAATTCAGCGATGAGAGAATGCTGTTTTAATGTTCTGTTTCAGCTAATAGAAAACTGTAAGTGTTCCTTTGTAATCGTTTCTTATGTAATTATTTCTTTTACCAAAGAAAAAACTTTTTGGATATTTTTTTAAATAAAATAAAGCACAGTCTACTTAATAGTACTACACTTTGCAAGACATCTTGTATAATAATTCGCACTGTCACGACAAAAAGAAAACTCGATAGCTTTGTCACCGAGAAGCAAAGTACTTGAAACAATCTGCACGTTATTTTGCAAGTTATCAAAGATATCCTTCGACGGTCTACGTGTTCCCTGTTCGACAAATGTTTCCAGGAATTGTCTCTGACGGTTAATCGATGCTCGTTATAAATTGATCGAGCGTTTTGTGTCGAGTCGATCGAATTCGATTGGTCGTAGGGTTTGGGACGAGCCGGGTGCATCACTGAAAATTAAAGCTCGATTAAACGCAGAATCACGCGCGGTTTAAACGTCGATCTGGCTTATCAGGGACGATCAGGATTCGCGGAAAATGCGAGGTGAGAGCGAACGTTCGATGCCATCGCGCGGAAACTTACGTGACAACGCAAATACGAAAAAGAGAGCTGCCTAAATTCGGTAAAACGCTTGTTCCACGCTGATTTTTTTAAGAATAACGAGCCTGAAAAATTCTATTTATTTTTTAGTCGAGAAATTACTCTCCTTTCTTTCTCTCTGATACGTTTCTTTGGCGCGATCGCTCGAAATCTCGCGTGAATTTTCTTATCGAACATGGTGGATCCGTGCGTGAAACGGTCTAAGTTGGAACGATCTAACTGTGAGTTGATGATTCATATAACGATAAATTTTGTTGGGAAGGTTATTCGATAAACTTATTGGTTGCGTAAGTCGTCGCAAATTATAAAGATTGATAAAGATTCTGGCTCGATCGGGTGAAAAATTGTACTGCGACGCGTGTGTATGTTTAGATTTCACACAATTTATCTAAGCTTCGCTGCGTTCTGCATTACAACTACCTCTTGGTATCGAGACTTTTATCGAATCGGTGGATATTCATTCGTGTATTTTGCTTTTCATTGTTTTGGATGATAGATAGGTATTTGTCAATTGTTTTCCATTAAGAGAAAAATCGTTCTATTTTGAAAAATTAATATTTAAAATTAGCGTTTAAAATGAAAAATAAATATTAATTTCTTCCTACGCTTATTATTGTCAGATATGTCACGCCATTCTACACATATAATTATTCAAACTATTGGAAGAAAAATGGGAACAGTAAAAGCCGAGAATGTCGTTTTACTAAAAAAAAAAAAAAAAAGCTTATCAATTTTGGACACGAATGAGCATATACGATTTTTGCGTTTATCTCTGAAAATTATTTATTAGGAAATTTCTGTGAATCGACAAGATCAAAACACCGGCAATTTTGTCAATTTCTGCAACCTAACGAACATTGCTAACACGATTCTTTATTAAACGATCGGTAAGACACGTTCCATTCTTGTCGGGAACGTATTAGTACAATTGCCGTAAGTTAATCAATGATACCAAACTAATCCGATTATAGAGAATTTTATTTTAACTCGACCAACACCGATTCCCTTTATTTCGAAATTTCACGTACGATTCAATGTCCAAGAGTCTTTTTCAATTTTTGATATTAGTACTTTTAATACAATGAGAGAAATTTGATTATCTATGTGAATAAAATGGTAAGATAATATTTTTAAATAGAATGACCGCTCGATCAACTGAAACGAATCTCCGAATATGACATTCGTATAAAAATAACAAATCAAATATGTACTCTTTTCAAGTTTTCTATTCCTCGATTATTCCCTTTTAATTGTTTAGATCCACTGAAATTCCTCCTTTTCTCCCTCGACTTATATTCGTAATAACAAGCGTGATAAATACGAAAGAATCTTACTGTTTGATTAGTCCTTTTAAAATGCTTGGAATGAAATTCTTTGCCTACTTTTTCGCTCGTATGAAAACAAATGCATACCGAGTGGCAAAGTAAAATAGAACGAAATGCTGATTGCTTGTGAAAAAGTATCGAGTACTGTACCAGTTGTAGTAGCATTGGCAAAATTGCAAATAGGTCGGAATGCTACCGACAACAAGCCGCGTTTTAATGGTTCATAATTTCTTGGTGATCGTGTATTTATTCATCGTTTGTTAAATTACACGAAATTTATTCCTCGAAGGGTATTTAGCTCGATAAATACGTAATTCCCCTATATTACCCGAACGTGTAAGGATTTCATAAATTTTAACGAAACGAACAGGTTGAATCAATTGCGATCGTTAACGTAGAAATTCGCGAGTTTCACGCAGGGGAAAAGTGTTTACGAAACTCTATTTGGAATGATTCGCAGAGATAACAATAGATTATCCTTTAGCAAGTATCGATAATGCGAGTGAAAATCACATTTGAAAAAGAAATATCATTTTTCATGTTGTAATTGAATATAAATTGCAAAGCAATAACATTTAACTCTCTCCTTCTAGTTATTTATGTGAAAGCTTGTATGTGTATGGTTCGAGCAAGAAGTTCCGAGAATTTAATTTCATAATACAAAAGATAATGATTGCGCCATTTAAATTCAGAAGAATGAGTAAAATGGGAAATAAATTCCATGGAAATGTAATCAAAATATCGTGAAGTGGCTAATATTTGAAAAAGCATTCGAAATTCGTGTTATTGATTTTCAAGTATAGAAATAAAGCGCGTAAAAAGCTGATCAAACTACAACCGATCGATGTTATAATTTCATTTTGAAAAATTCGAAGAAACGAGTGCGAAGAAATCAATGATAATTTCTCTATCGAACCGAGTATTTCTAGAGTACCAACGCGAGGAAGCAGAATTGGTTTCTCCAACGCAATAAAATTTCCAAACAAAAACAACAGCATATGTGGGAAGCGTTCGGACGCGAACTTCGTCAAACTGGATGCAAAGACGACAACCAGCTCGCGTACACTCGCCGGTAAAGCTCCATGATCGACGTACCGAGCTTTTTACGCGGCTGTCAATCATCGAACAAACGTCGATACTTCGATTAAAAACGTAGCCAGAATAGAAACGCAAATTAAAAGAGTAAAAGAAAAAAAAAGAAAAATAAAAGGGAGCAGGGAACAACAACAAAAAAAAAAAAAGCGAAGAAAGACTCGCGTCAAAGTGTTGCAAAAAGTGGAAGCGAATCGTTTCCAGTTTACAAGCTTGAAACTCCCTAATCCCTTCTGGAATCAGATCTGGCGGCCAGCCAGAAAACCAAATGGAGAAAAGGGAAAGAAAAATAACAAGAGAGCCGGGAGTAGAATTAAACGCGAGGAAAGGATTCGAGAGGATTCGAAATGAAACGCATTAACTTTTGATCCCTCGTCGTAACCGCAACGAGGACGAACCGAGGTCTGGTGACGGGATTAATATTCACGTTTCGTCTGTGACGACACCGAAATCGTGCACGGCGAGCCTTTCGATTAATCGATAGCAACCAGAGGTCCCGTGGTCGAGTCCTTCGTTGCAGTACCACGGGCCTCCGCACACGGAACACTATGAATATTTCACGGATCGATCGATTACCAGGGACTCCATTCGCGAGGGTCTCTTGCGAGGAGCAGGAGGACGGTGGTGGAAAGTAGCCGGCTACTAAATATACAATGCGTCCGAGGAAAAAAAACGCAGTTCGTCCTGCACGACTGCATCGACCGCAATTGCGTTCCAAATGTCGAACGATCGAAACGAACGTTTCGATGAAACCCCTGCCGCGCCTCCACCCCTTCTCAAGATTCCTAGAATCGTTTTTTCTTCCATCTAGAATCGAGAGCGCAACTGGCAAGTTACGCGTGGGATGAGTCACGCGATTCAAACGATTAAACGATTACGTACATTGTTACAAAGCAGGGAAGAAAGTATGGAAAGAGAATCGTGGAAATTATCGTCGGTTTCGTAGAAGAGCGTAACGCGACAAAAATAAATTCTTCGAGGAATTGTTTGAAATAGGAAGTTTGAAGTAGTAGAAGGTTACTAATTGTACGATTGTTGAGTAATAGGCAAATTTGTTTCCATTTGCAATTTAGATAATAGTTTCTTCAATTCTGCAAGTTTGTTGTTAACAAACAAACGAAATAATATTTGCCAATTTCTGATTGTTCTTAGCCTCTTAGTGTTTCTAATTATTCGGCAGAATACGTATAATTGACCCGATAAACAATCACCTCGTAACTTGAAATTGAGCGTAAGAATGTCAGATAGCGTAACGTGCATTATAGATACTTCCGTAAATTTCTGTTATCGTGTGTACACGTGTATTTCTTTTTTCGGATACCAAGGAAAGGAAATTGACGATTCCAGCGTTGTACGTATTAATTTTAACGATGTTGACTCGTTACCTCGAATTCTTAATTTACTGCGTAAACTGTTCACTGCAGCGAGGAGGCAACTCCTAACATTTAACTTGTATTTATTAGAAAGAAAGAAAAGTATACAAAATAACGAATATAAATAATAACGAATATCGATGGTCTATTAATTTACAGTAAATTCCGAAAATCGATGCGATTTTCATTGATCTTTGTTGATTTATTCTAGTTACTGGAAAAGTGATGCTACCTCCTTGTTACTGCAGACCCTTCAAATCTAGATCAATAATTTACCAAAGATACATCGCCATCGTTCGTTACACTCCAACACCCGCTAATTACCTTATCTAAACTAATAGGAAAACAAAAATAAACAGCTCAAATACTGGTTCTCGTATCACCCGAACGCTCGTGAGAAACGCGAGGTCATCGTGCATCGCGCTGACCGCAATGCAACGCTTGCTTCGTACGCTTTGTACGAACAAAAACAATGAACTAACGCGTGTAAGCGCCGAACAAACGAATTTACGACGATTTTTTGGAAGCAGAAAATTGTCAAATCGTGGAGAAAGGTCATCGTTTGTAAGATACATCGTGAAAAGACGTCTCGGGTTATCCTGTGCAGGACGTTTCTGCTGCGAATCAGCGATTCGATATGGCGTTGGTATAGCGAGCGCGATATTTTCAAATCAACGCCGTTCGAACGAAGGACGAACAAAAGAGCGTCGTAAGCTCGTGAAATATACAGGGTGGTTGGTAACTGGTGGTACAAGCGGAAAGGGAGTGATTTTAGAAAATATAGAATAAACATTTTTTAAAAAAAATTTTTTTTTTAATTTTTCCATCGAGACAACGATCTACAGTGAGATCCGTTATAACGTACCGCACGCGTACCGAGCGAAAATTCAAAGTCGATTTTCTCGAAAACGAAGCCTCGAACGAAAAACTTTTATTCTATATTTTCGACTTCTTTCTTCGCGTAAGAATCACCCCCTTTCCGCTTGTGCCACCAGTTACCAACCACCCTGTATAAGCATAGAGATTTTCTATATTAATGTCATTTTATGATTAGAAAGGGATATTTTAATACACGAGAAGGATAAAATATCTACAAGCGAAAGGAACTTGTTAGCTCGAAAAATGTTATCGAGCAAACGGAGAAGAAAAATTGTCAACTTTACTTTTTTAAATTTACCCTGAAATTCGAGATTGTTTATATCGTCTTCCCGTGATAAGTAAATTCATGAAAATAAGATCTTCGTTTTTGGAGATGGTGAATATTAATCGTGCACCCGACTAATGAATTGAAAATTGAAACACAAAACTTATACTACTCGTATAAACGTTAAGACAAATAGTATTTCCATATCTTGACAGGCAATATTTTTAAAGGTACGAAGAGGTTGGTAAAATATGCGGTTAGCTGCAGAAACACGTGTAACAAAAACACATATATAATCTTTAACTCAATTTATAAAATTGCCCTTCTACGAACGATCATAAATATGATCTATCGTGTCTTTTACCTGTGATCTTTATATCGAATATATGCATGATAGTAATCGTACAATATCCCCACCGTCAAAACAATCGCGTTATTGAAATTATATTAAAGCAGAATTTTCTCTGAATTTTTGATACGATTATTCGATGCAATTAGCTTTCTCCCCACAGAGACCTAATAAATTAATAGAACGCAGCTAATTTTGTCACATATTACGCAGTTTTCCGATTACTATTTCATTTAGATTCTACCGTTTAAACATTCATAAATATTCATTGTTCTCGAGTTGCAAACCTGTTCTTAGATCGTATAATTTCTGCATATATATTAACTTTGGCAATTTAGTTTTCCACTTGTATTTGAAATAGCAGACACACGAGGACGCTATTGAATATCGTCGGTATTAAAAAACTAATACTTGGGATAAATCAAATGGTAAAATATATATATTATATACATATTGTATATAATGAATGGCGATTACTAAACGGTAGGTACTAAAATTTCAAATGAGAATAGAATTTGCAATTTATACGATACGTTATGGAGATTTCACTGTCCATATATTCACTGTAAAGAAAGATATTAGCGGCTACAAACAAGTAAGAAGTACAAAGAAGACATTAAATCGAAAATAAGTGAAAAAGAAAATTCAAAGAGCTACGTAATTAAATGTCTCTGCTTCTCATACCTCGATGGAATCTCCGCCACGTCGATCCACGAATACACGGCACACATCCTGCTTACAGGATAACGTCGTGTTTTCTCGAACAGGTATGTTTTCTCTGTACGTTAAAGTCACGTTCTGCCTTCCGTTTCCGTTTCTTCGCGAATCGTTTAAAGGAAGGTGTAAATTTCGTACGCCGATGGAACTGGACAGAAACGCTGCGCGAATCAACCGAAACGTTTCTTCCGTGTTTCAAAAAATCATCTCGTCTTCCGTTCACATATTTTTTTTTCTTCTTATTGCACTATCTTCGACTCGAAAGGAGAATCACGAACTACGTAAAATACAACCACGACTCGTCTTTCCTTTATAAATAATTCGTTTCCTTCGTTTCCATCCGTCAGGTAGATTTCTAAAGTTGGCGTATAAATCAGGCGAAAATCGATCGATCGATCAACTTTGACTGGCTACCGCTTCTTGGCTTATTACGCAAGCTCGTACACAACGGAAATAAATAAACAAGGAGGAGCAAAAAGTCAGTTGCGAATACGGGCAAATACCACGGTTATAGGAAACGTAGAAACGAGAAATTAGGCTAGAAGATTTGATAGAATCGCGTCATGTCATGAGTTAGATATTGCACTGGTTCGCTGGCCTAACACACCGTCGTTAGATACACGCGCCGACTTGGCTGTCTCCGATGCGTTTGGCGTGCCCGACGCGCGCTCTCGATATCGTGTTTATGTCGATGCGTGATAGGAATTGGGTAAGAGCTCGCGAGTAATCGTGAACACGCGTATATATGTACGACTGCATCGAAGCAGCTCCGGGGACATTTCCCGAGACAGACGTTCGCGAATGATATTCGATAATCTCTCGTTAACGCGATGTAATTAACTATATAGCTCTGTTAAATCCGATGAAATGCACGAGATCGTACGGTTTCAAGTTCTGCTTAGACAGACGTTTTACAATAATATTTCATCGATACCTCTTTGCTGCCTAAATGATATTCCGCGGCAATTAGTCCGAGAAAACTTTCGAATATCCTGAAAGTGTTTTACAAACGCTTCTGTTATACCTGATAAGACATACGAGATACCATGATTTTAAATCTTGCTTAGACGAAGATTTCGAGATAATATTTCTTTCGTACTTAAATCCGCTGCCTAAATGACAACCTGTGAATTAACTTAAGAAAACTCTCGGATATACCGAAAGCGTTTACGGATAAAAGAACGAAGAATCTGAGAATCGAAGGTACGTTGTACGTACATTGGATAATTTTTCTCGACGAGCTTCGAATAAACAAGACCGCAAAATTCAGCCAACGATGGCAAGATGAACGTTGCGTACGAATAACAAGAAGAACGAAATAAACACGCGACGGACAAAGAGGCAAAAAACAGTTTCGAAAAGCCGTTATCGACGCCGGCGCACTCGTAACGCGACTTAATTAGCAGCCCCGCGCCGCGCTTAAAATTTTGTTTTCTTCGCTTTACTACGTCGTCGTGTTTGAACCGCGAACGTCCACGAACGCAAACTGAATCGAATTTCGCCATGTGTGGACGTTTCTCTACCCTCCCTTAACCCCGTACATCCCTTCCCCATCGTCAGTCCTAACCCAACCCCCCTCCCCAGACCCCCTGTAGCCCTTTCTCTGTGTCATAATCGTAATCGTCGGCGCGAGAATCCCAACACCCTTCCCCTTGTCAACTGTATAAAATATTCTCAATCGTATCAACAACGGTCACATCGTACATCGTACAACGTTATTACATTATTACAATAGTTTATAGTTAATCGTAATCAATATAATATTCACAGCATTTTATGAAAATCTCTTAAAAGCACCAACCGTGGCGGCTCAAATTTTTTTTTTCTTATCCATTCGTCCTCTTCCTTTCCTTCCTTCCTTTCTTCCTTCCTTTCTTTCTTTCTTCCTTTCTTTCTTTCTTTCTTTCTTTCTTTCTCTCTCTCTCTCCCTCCCTCTCACTCGACCTCTCTTACACTGTCCGTTAATTGTATCTCGCGTAATTTATCTCGATTTAAAAACCCGATCTTCTATCTTCATCATCCTCTTCATATTCATCTTCTTTTTCTCTTCTTTGTCCCCTTTCTCTCCCACCCTCTCACTCTGCTTTCCTTTCTCACTTTCTCTCGCTCTTCCTCTCACTCACATATATATATATACCTTCAATAATTTATCGATATATATATATATAAGCTAAACGTTTCGTCTTAAAGCACTGATTAAACGAGGGAGCTCGTTTTAACGTGTCCCTCCCTCTGAACACGCGTTTACCAACCATCCTAACCAAAATCACAGGACTAACTAGAAACACCGCCGGCTTTTTGCCTCGTCGCTCAGTGGGGATCGATGAACGCGAGGTGTACACCCTCCGTGGATACGAACGAAAAGACAGGAGAGACCAGGAACGATAACAGGGAGAAGCGATCACGGGAACTACTCGAGGAGACGAGCGCCCTGTGACACAGCAACGGAGGAGGCGCACGAACGTTTCTCGGCTGTTTAACACGACGAGCAGGAGGCTGAACGACGGAACCTGGTGTGCCGAGAGAAGGACACGATGACAGACGACTACCAGGAGAAGAAACAGTAATAGTAGTAATAGTAGTAGTAGTAGTAGTAGTAGTAGCAGTAGTAGTAGTAGTGGTAGTAGTAGTAGTAGTAGTAGTAGTAGTAGTAGTAGTAGTAGTAGTAGTAGTAGTAGTAGTAGTAGTAGTAGTAGGTAGTAGTAGTAGTAGTAGTAGTAGTAGTAGTAGTAGTAGTAGTAGTAGTAGTAGTAGTAGTAGTAGTAGTAGTAGTAGTAGTAGTAGTAGTAGTAGTAGTAGTAGTAGTAGTAGTAGTAGTAGTAGTAGTAGTAGTAGTAGTAGTAGTAGTAATAGTAGTAGCGGTAGGAGTAGTAGTAGTAGTAAGTAGGAGTAGGAGTAGTAGTAGTAGCAGTAATAGTAGGAGTAGTAGGAATAGTAGGAGTAGTAGGAGTAGTAGGAGTAACAACAATAATAATAATAGTATCGGGGATAAATAACGAAAGAAATACGAGAAACAACGAGCGAATGAGAATGAGGCACCACTAGTAGTAAAACTGCTCGTGTCCGTGTTCCCCTTTCCCTCGTCGAACCGCATCATCATCATCATCATCATCATCATTATCATCATCATCATCATTCCCGGCGTCACGCGGGCAACGACGTCGATTCTCCGGTAAATCGTCGGATGCGCGATCATTCGCCTCTTATCGAGAGAATCCTCCTCCATCGCGGTGGTGGCGATCGATGAAACAACTATAACGGCGTTGATCCCGTCCAAGCGGTACAAGGACGCAGGGAAACGGAAACGAAGAAGGAGAAGAAGAAGGTGTATCGATCGGCGATTCTTCCTCCGGCGGTGGTGAACGTGGCTGTTGTTGCACGGTCTAAGGCGAACTCAATGATGCGGCGGTGGCGGCGGCGGGGCCTCTTCCTCGGAGGGATCCACGGGGCTCGGGGACAGGAACTTGCGCACATACTTCGGATAATGTGTCTTTTCGTGGGCCTTCAGTATCGTCGACCTCGAGAAGGTCTTGCCGCACAGCGTACACCGGAACGGACGTTCTCCGGTGTGCACGCGACAATGGTCCTTCATGTGGTGGCGTAACTTGAAGGCCTTGCCACAGAACTCGCACTTGAAGGGCCTGTCACCTGTATGCGCCGGTAGGTGGGCTATCAGAGAGCCAACGTCCGGGAACGACTTGCCGCAGAACTTGCAGAGGACGACGCCGGAGGTCGGGTCCGAGTGGGCCGCGAGCTCGAGATCCATCGGCTCG